>NW_017308720.1:2753-7434 GCF_000935625.1 Nanorana parkeri | reverse complement strand
CCCCCTCCCCTACAGTACTTCACCGCCTACTTACCATCTAATATAAATTGTTTGATTACTTTTTTAAACTTTTTTGATTATACTGACAGCGACCGTCGGTGTGTACGGCCAGGTTTAGCTTGGAGGCCTTTTCATATTTTGCCACATGTCCCCTGTAACACTGAACATCCCTTTTGCCTTACAGAATGTGTGAAGAAGGGCCTTTTCCTTTCAAAATAGGACCAAGATGTCATTTAAGGGGGAAACAGGCTGAGCGGAGCCAGTTTTCCCAAACTATTCACATCTATTTGACCTGGATTGGTTACTGGGAGGAAGGGTGGGGGGATAAATAGCATACTTGCTTCCATCTCTTCCTTCACCATCCAAGCTGCATACCTACATGCATGGGTAAAGTATTTATTTTTTTTTCTGTGGAAAATAGCAGGTGCTTTCATTTTTTAGGGAAAGCAATTGATTGTTCCCAATCCAGCTACCCGAAAATGCCCTTTCCTTGGTGCTTCTTTTAGGACCTGTTCACACCAGACGCAGTGCGTTGTGGCCCAATTTTTTGTGGGGCAGAAGGGGGCATGGCGGTCCAGTGAATGGCACCGTAGCAGCACGTGATGGCAAGGCACATTATGCCTGCGGTCCGGTCCAATCAAAATAGTGCTTGCAGCATTTTGGCTATGGTGCCATTCCTTTCAGTGGACTGCCACGCCCCCTCCTGCCCCACCACATAGTGAGCCGGCTGCAATGCGATGCAGTGCATTCTGGCCAGAATCGGGCCAGAACGCACTGCATCTCTGGTGAGAACGAGGCCTTAGGCTTAATCTAGTTTCTAACATACATGTACACCACATTGTGTTTATGTTTGCTTTACAAAGCTCTAAGTGAATGACAGCATTGTTGTGAAAACAAAGACAAACATTTCAAAACAAAAAATTTCAAAGGGGCACAGTTTTGTCCACACACACTTGGCTACCATGGGTATGGGAAATATTGCATATTTCTTATTGATTTGATCTTGCCTTTTCAGTTTATTTTGATTATTCTGCTGGTACTCTATAGTATTTTTTGCAAGTGAGATATATTGGCACAATGTCACGTGGCTCCTTCTGTGGAGCTGAGAAGCGTTATGAGCGTTACCCACCATTGCAGCATACTTGCATTAGGGACACTTAAAAATTGAAGAATTAACCCTTCCAAATAAATTAAAATAAATTAAATAAACGGATTAGCCAAAAAAAGGGGGCAACAAATACACAAAACATAAAAAAAATACACAAAAAATTAATAAAACATTAAAGTCAATTTTTTCCCCTCCCCCAATGTTAATGAAAGCACTTACCTTAAATGATGTTTCTTAATCTGATCTTCTTCTTCTTTCCTGTCATTTTCATCTGCCCCTCCAGCGCTGCGGCAGGTCTCCGATCCAGCGCTGACTCCTCTGAGCTTGCTGGCACTTCCTGTCCTACGGTGTCTGCATGTGGGTGCACGCGTCCATAGACTTACCTTGTGTCTCTCCTCACGTCCTTTGCCGAAAATGTGAACTGTGCATGCGCCCGCCCCAAGATGTTTTGCGGCCGCCCGAGGATCTTCACATTTTCGTACAGGAGCACGTGGGGAAGACACAGGTGAGTATTAACCCCTGTTAAAGCGGGTTTTTTTTTTTTTTTACACTTTTTGCATAGATCTGCTGCTTGCTAGCAGTAGATCTATGCAAAAAAAAACAGAGGATTTAATTATCCTTTAATATAACATTTATGAATGAATGCATTTTTTATTATATCATTAAAGTAAAAACATAACAAAAATAATTAGGGCTCTTTCACACGTGCAGCAATCCAAGGCATTCATCTTGCATTTTTAGCGCCTCTCTGCCACCAATCAATGCCTATGTTGGCATAAACAATGGTAACCACACCATCCAATTCAAGCACGAGCGCATCAAAAAATTGTTTACATGTAACATTCATGAGGCATTGACGCTTGAATAATGCCTCAATTGAAGTCTACTGTGCCGACTCTCGAACGCTTGTTCAACGTTCCCTAGAGGGGTTTTCAGTCATTGCACAGGCGTTCAACAGAGGTCCAGGAGGTTTTGCAATCCCAGCAAACACTGGGAAATCAGAGAGTGAGTGGACAGATGCTACTTCCAGTGCACACAGCCAGCGTTTTTCACTCTGCGATTGCATAGCCTTCTGCTGCTACTCAATATGTCTGAAATTAATGTTAGCATGCTTATCCAAGCTGTGGAGCAACACCCTGAACTGTACGACTCGAGTATGCCCAGCTACTGCGACTCCTATAAAAAGTGTGAAGTGTGGCAAGAAATTGCCCAGCGTGTTCTGATGGTGGAGTGGGAAAGCTTGACACCCAGGGAGCAAGAGAGCTAAAGTGAGTACTGTTCATATGACTGTCATGTGCATTCCGCTCTCCTGACTGGGACTACATATCAAGTGGGTGTCTACATATACTCCCTGGGTGTCAAGTGGGAAAGCTTGACACCCAGGGAGCAAGAGAGCTAAAGTGAGTACTGTTCATATGACTGTCATGTGCATTCCGCTCTCCTGACTGGGACTACATATCCCGTCATGCCCTCTCCTGCCAGGGACTACACATCCCATCATGCCCTCTCCTGGCAAGGACTACACAGCCCATCATGCCCTCTCCTGGCAAGGACTACACAGCCCATCATGCCCTCTCCTGGCAGGGACTACACATCCCATCATGCCCTCTCCTGGCAGGGACCACACATCCCATCATGCCCTCTCCTGGCAGGGACTACACATCTCATCATTCCTAATCAAATTTGATTACTTAACAATAAATATTTCTGAATCTTGCACCTATTTATAAACCTTTCCTATGTCTATAATGTATATTATATTATGTTGCAGGTAAAAAGGTAAAGATTAAAAAAGATAAACCTTCTTAGGTAACATAAAGCTGCACGTGTCTGATTTGAGATTTTTGGACAATGCATGATTTACAGTATGTGCCATAATTAGCTACCATGGCCCTAAAAAATCTTCTCAAAGGTTAAATGGAAGAGCTGATTCCTTTCCATGCCCAGCTGCTCCTGATAATAGTCTGCTACCGATTTAATAAAGTCCACAGTTTTTTTCTGTATTTTACATGTAGAACATCCAGCAATGTGGATGAGAGTGAAGACAGCATGGATGAGAGAGGGAAATCGGAAACCTGAAACCCAAATTCCAAGCACCCAGCCCATGGAGATCTAGTTTTTCGCCACAGTCGTTCAAGAGCGCGACTATGTCTTTTTAGATGTCTGGTTTCTTTTGTTTGCCACGGTTGTAGTGGACGTGGTCTAAGTCTGCGTGTAGTGAGGGGAGCCAAATTGTCTAGGGAGGATGAAAATGAGCTGTTGAAGACAGAAATAGCCAGGTCCGGGCAGGACAGGGGTGAGATTTTGTCATAGAGGTAGTCAGTAGCAGAGTAGAGAAGAGAAGAGTCGAGGTGGCGAAGGTTTCTCCTGGTGACAGTGTGACGTGTAGGGGGAGTCAGTGTTGGGGACAGGGTGAGGGTGAAACTGATAAGGTTGTGGTCTGAGAGGGGTAAAGGGGTGTTGGAGAGGTTGCAAGTAGTGCATAGGTGGGAGAAAACAAGATCTAGTATGTTACCATCAGAGTGAGTAGGAGTGTTTGACCATTGTGTTAGATCAAAAGAAGAGGTTAGGTTAAGAAATTGAGCAGAGGCTGGGGTGTTAATGTTAGTAGCAATGTTAAAGTCACCAAGAATGATAGTGGGTATTTCTGAGGAGAGGAAGTAGGGTAGCCAGGCAGAGAAGTCATCCAGAAAGTGAGATACTGGTCCTGGTGGCCGGTATATAACAGCAATCCTCAGTGAAGTTGGAGAGAATAGGCGAATGCAGTGGGTTTCAAAAGAGGAGAGGGATAGAGAGGGAGGTGAAGGCAGAACTTGAAAAGTGCATTGAGGGGATAGAAGGATTCCCACTACACCTCCTTTCTGTCCATTGGATCCGGGTGAGTGCGTCCAATGTAGGCCACCATGGGAGAGGGCAGCAGGGGAGGCAGAGTCGGATTCCTGAAGCCAGGTTTCAGTAACAGCTATCATGTTAAAGGAATTGGAGATAAGAAGATCATGGACAGCAGTGAGTTTGTTACAGACAGAGCATACATTCCAGAGGGCACATGAGAAGGAAGGACCGATTCTAGATCGTCTCCCAGCAGAGGGGTCCTTTCACCACCGTCTCCCGGCACTGAATTATTTTCCTAGATATGTCAAGTTAACAGAAATTTTTACTAAATTCTGGAACATTTCTAAGTAAAACTCTGAAATCTGAACAGCGTTTCACACCTAAATCATCACACAAACCTAAAAAACCTGGAATAGAGCTCAGAACGTGCCAATTCCCGTCCAAACCTCCAAAACAAGCTGAACACAGAAAAGGATAAAAATAAAAAAGCAGAACTAAATTACTGACAGGTAACTGCAATATGTTACCGATAAAAGATAATCGGGGGGGAGGGGGGGGGGGGTTAAAGGAAATACAGTTTTAAGTAGAGAAGCCACAATTGTGAGAAGCAATGGTAGAGAACGCACGGTGTGCAGAGGAAGTATGAGACACTAAAGTGAATGAGGAGTAGTAGGTATGAAACGGGTGCAACAATGAAAGGAAAGAGGTAGGGAAGAGGTTAAAGCGGGATAGTATTGAAAT
>NW_017308720.1:0-2499 GCF_000935625.1 Nanorana parkeri | reverse complement strand
CTTGGTTGTAAGTTTCAGTAGTGTGTTATTAAGCTGGCTTCAGAGAGGATGATGGGAGGAAGCAATGCTCTGCGGTGAGCTGTAGATGGGATTTTGGTTGCTTAAATACTCTGTTAGCCAAGGTGCAAACTTGGTTGTAAGTTTCAGTAGTGTGTTATTAAGCTGGCTTCAGAGAGGATGATGGGAGGAAGCAATGCTCTGCGGTCAAGAGAGTCCTCAAAATTGTATCCCTCCCACTGGTACACATAATTGTGTAGAACACAGGCACTCTTGACAATGTTGTCCACATTTTTTGGATCCATTTATATAGAACTTCTGAAAATCCTCCACTTATTGGCCAGTATACCAAATGTGCACTCCACAAATCTCTGAGCGCGTGTCAAACGATAATTGATTACCTTCTTAAATCTAATCCTCTTTTTGAATGCGGCTTCATTACATTTCGAGACAGTGCAAATGCCTCATCAGCCACTATCACATAGGGAAAGGGCTCACCATTGTCAGTTAATGGACTAGGACCAGGAATGTTCAATCTTTCTCCCATTATCCTCTTTCCCATTGCAGAATTTCGGAACACCTGGGAGTCAGCGGAACATCCGTAAGCACCCACATCTATTGACTTAAAATTATAATTGCAATCTGTGATGTCCATTAGAACAATAGAAAAATATTTCATATAATTATAGAACTTAGAGCCATAATTGGGTGGCATTTGAATACGGATGTGTTTGCCATCCAGTGCTCCAATGCAGTGGGGGAAATTGCTGTTCTCTTCAAATTGGGTGCTGATTTAAATCCATTGTTCCACTGTTGGTGTGGGCATCACTCTATCTTTCAGCAGGCTCCAAATAGCATCACATGTATTGTACACAATCTTGGGAATAGTGCATATGCCCAACAAAAAATGAAAGTGTAGGGAGGAGAAGAATTCCCCTGTTGCCAGAAACCTGCCAAAAAAACCAAACACGATAAGATGTAATTTGAGTTGAAACACTGTACAGTTGCTTCAAGTGCAGTCAAACATAAACTAGCTAGCTCCCTTTCCAAAGTTTAGTACATACTCTGTGTTAAGTCATTGCACAAACACCAATGAAGTAATACATAAAGGAATAGCTTACCGCAAAGTTACCATGAGACGTTCCTCTGGGGACACTGGTCGCCTCATATCTGTGGTGGTGGTCGAAGGATCTCCAGCAATCCATCAAAAGTGCTAACTTTCATGCGGGTATATTCAAAGAATTTGTGGGCATAGGTGCGTAAATCCTGGTGCAGAGTGTGAAAGTGACCCTTGGAAAGTCTGTGGAAGACAATTGGATGCACCCAGTACTGATGCAACGCCTTTCTCCTCTTTCGCTGGGACATTCGGTCTATCATCATCATCTTTAGCTGCACCAAGCTGAGGATTAGGTATAGCACTGTGTAAGAAACCATGATGATGTCCAAAGACTGTTGGATCTTTATAGCACTGCACGGAAAAACAACGATCTGCGGGCATATTTCTCTAAAGCCTATTTCTCTTTTTTATTACATCACTTCCCCAATTCTGCCCAGCTACTGCGACTCCTGCTGGTCAAATCTCTTTTTACTACATCACTTTCCCTGAAACACACTTGCAGGTCATTTTCTAAGCGTTTTTGACGCCTCCCTAATGCCGTCCAAATGTCTGCCGTACGCTTGGTTAACGCTATAGGCGCACTAATGAGTCGTGATCATACAGTAAATTCTCAACACATGTGTGAAAGAGCCCTTATTTATCTTGTTAGGTACGTTGTCAAATAACACTAGAGTGTTGTGAAAGCATAAAGAAAAAAATCATACAAACATGTCCATACCTTGCCAGCATCAGATTGTGGGTTAAACAAAGGAACACCAATTCAAGCAGGTGAGGCTAAATTGTTGGATGAAATTAACAAGGAAAAATATATCAGTGGCTATTTAATAAGCCAACTATAGTAGCAGAACACAGCAAAAAAAAACAAACATGTTACACCTGTTGGGAAATAAACATTTTTAAAAATGACCTGTTAGTTACAAGAAAGGAACATGGAAAAAGCATGCGAGGGTTTAACAATTATGAAGAATGTATTTTAAAAATCATACATACATGTCCGTAGCTTGCCACCATCAGACTGTGGTTCCACAAAGGAACACCAATTGATAGCAGGTGAGGCTAAATTGTTGGATGAAATTAAGAAGGAAAAATATCAGTGGGCATTTAAACCACCAACTATTGTAGTATCCTAAAAAACGTCACAGTCAAAAAAAACAACAATAATAACAAATGTTAAATATGCAAGTTACACCTATTTAAAACAAATAAACAAAAATACCTTTTAATTATATGAAAGGAACATGGAAAAGGTATGCAATGATTTAACAATTATGAGATGGTGATCTGCAAACATACTAAAGAGAAACATTGTCATATGAGAAAAGACGCATTTTAACAAAAGTCACATGAGATCAGGGGCTGACTGGCAACTTTTAGCCCAGGGGGCA
>NW_017308719.1:127914-148897 GCF_000935625.1 Nanorana parkeri | reverse complement strand
CGTCCAGAATGGAGAGATTGAAAAGGGAAAGAGTGATGAAGAATGGGAATGGGAAACATTGAGTGTAGCGCTGAGGAGAGTGATGGCCGCTCTCGATCACTGAGGCAAGCACACAGTGACAGCTGTACGGAATTTCCTTTGGGTCACTACTGTGTGGCAGCTTCAGTGATCTGTCTGTTTAGAGCCACCTGCAGCTTTCTACGCCCATTTGTTCTGCACACTGGCAACAGTGCCTTGTGCATATATTCCCACCCTGCTCACGGTTCCTCTTGCACGTTTATTGCGCATATGACCAGGCATTAGCTGTATGTACATGTGCATCATATGCTATGTGTGTGCATGATGATGCATACTAAACATTTCATTTTGACACTCTGCACAAGATGAACCCACAAAAATGCGTCACCTCCCCCCCCCAATCCATATCACGCTGCCATGAATCACGCTTCTGCGCCAAGCGTATATGCGCGCACAGTCGGCGTGTTTTTGCATGGCGTGTTCATGGCGTGTTTATGTGCTTAGTAAATCAACCCCATATGTCACAGTTCAGGGGATTGTACTCTGCTTCCCTTCACACTGACCAATAGGTACCTCTTAGATCCAGGTAAAGGAGGCTATATTGTATTTTCATTGACTGTGAATATACAGGATATTTTGAATGATCATTATCATTGTTTTGACCTTTTTTATCCTTTGTTGCACCACAATGCTGGTCTCCTGCATCCTCTCTCAGCCTCTTTCTGTCTTTTTGTACTCCAGCGATGGCTGCATGACATTTCTCAGGGTGGGTTTCCTGATGGTGAAAACAGAAGAACATGCATGCATAATGTGTGCTGAGACCACGACCACGAGTTGTAGTCTCATGTGACCAGTCCAGATTCCCCACAAGGCCACCGAGTGTCACGCCCGGGTCCCAGCGGATATGTAACAGGATCTCAGCGACGGAGTTATTAGGGAGAGATGGGCTCTGGGCTGAGTAATATGGTGGTAATTCAGGCTTGAACCTCTGGCGTCACTCACAACTAACGGCGAGTTAGAGGTTCGTGCATCATATACCGGTACGTGACTCAGCGGAGCAGTAGTGGCTATTACTTCATACGCCACTGTTAATTGAGAACATATGAATCATATAACTTTAGGAAGTGTATTGGGCAGGTAGTGTCAAAACATCAAAAATACTCCAAACAAAATAAAGTCAATGGTAACCCCAGTACTAGATCAATGTAAGTAGTTCACTAACATTACGAATGCAACCATAGATGCAGAGTACTTGCTGTTTGCAGAGGGGAGTATTGGAGAGCGGTGGTTTGCAGAGTGGAGATGCTGGGTGGATGTCAGCACAGTGATGGCAGCTGTGGAAGATCCTCCTGGCAGGCTGTGGAGGTGGATAGCTGTCCTGAGGCAACAGGGAGGTTAGCAAGTCCCAATGGCAGGCTACAGTCGAGTGCTGGCGGGTCCCAATGGCTGGTTAGGCTGGAGGGTTAGCAGGGCATGGTTTTAAGTAATTTTTAGGCCTAAAATTTGGAATATAACATGGGTACAAAAAATTAAAAAAAGGCCTCAGTCATGAAGGGGTTAAATAGGCTGCCAGCGCGGGAAACTGAATGACGCGTCTCAGGACTTCCGCGTTCCAGGGTGGAACGCATCGGCCAGCGTAATAGTGGGGAGGCGTGAACAGCGGTGATGCACTTCCGGGTGCGTTCCACCCTGGAACGCACACTCGTCGCCGAACGTGCCCGGAAGACCTTACACCGAGCCCATGGGTTTGGGGCGGCAGTGAATAGAGGGGCGGCACAGCTGATACCGATACTAAAGTCTAAAGCCCGATACTGGCCCTTTACATTTTTTAAGAAATTAGGCTGCCTGAAGACCTGAGCTTGCTAGGGACCTCAGGCAGCTGTCTCTGATAGTGCTGGTCTGGCTGCACATTGCCTCCTCCTTCCCATCACTGGCACAGGACTAGACAGGCCCACACCCATCAGCACAGCCCTGTGGCCCGTCCCACCCGTTCAGCCCTAGAGAGCCCAGCAGCCACATGCAGAGCCATGGAGAGCCTGTCACCCGCCCACAAAGCCCTGAAGAGACCCACATGCAGCCCTGGTGAGACTTGTATGTATCCCTGGTGAGACCTGTATGCATCCCTGGTGAGACCCAAATGCGCACGGGGGGGGGTTGGCAGAGAGGGGGGTGCATTGAGGAACCTGGCCTTGTGGCAGCAGAGAAAGTAAATCTGGCTCTGCCTGTGACAGGTTGACAGCACAGAAGCACAACTAGGAGGCAGGGACAGAGTGTTGCCACCACACAACAGGAAGTACTTTAACAAGAACATTCATGGAAAGATCTACAGATATTATGTTAATGAAAACTGCAGATTTAAAGAGATTAAAGATTACTTTTGAAATTACAGTAACATGTTAAAGCTTATATGAGATTATATTGATTGGATTTACATCAGCTTTAAATACAGACCAAAACTACGACAGCATTACGGTGAATACAAAAATGATATTGAGTACTAGATTTGTGTCATCTGGTATTAGAAATAGAAGTTTTACTAGGTGAGGAGGACTAACTCCAACATGAAACACCCAGAAGCCCATTGGCAAATGAATATGAAGCTCAGCTTCCAGAGGTGAATTCTTCAGTGACAGCTCCATTCTACAAAACTATTTTTGCCTCTAGGTTTCAACTTGGAATGACACTACAGTCCTGGCCACAGCTGGCTCTGGCATTAAAGTGTACCATAGTCCTTAAACATACAGACAAATATTTTAAATGCTGCAAACAGCTGCATTTTATGAGCAGGGCTTAGTAGTAATACTTAAGTAAAATGACAAATTGAATTTTTTTAGGTATCCATTTAAAATGAAGTCTTAATGATGGTGACATTTGGGAATTTATTTTATGCTGTTTATTTTACATATTGAGTGGAAGACGATTTACATGTTATAGTAGAAATGCCAAAAGTATTCAAACATAAAAGATAGAACTTTACACATACAATTCACAAATTGTTTGACAAGGGAAACTACAAAGAGGCAGAACTATATGAATACTTTGATTTCTACAAATGGATTTCACAGTGAGTCAGCGAGTCTTAGCATGTTAGAAGATATTTCATACAACTATCCTATTTATATACAGTTATGTTGTACACTGTACAGTACTTGCTGTCAGCCAGACTTACTGAAGAAAATTGGGCAGGATTTGGTCCAATGTTCCTATGTTTAGTTTCACCCTTGGATAAAGCTAGCAGGGACCCAAAGAAGCAGTTTTATTATTTCCTCTTGAAAGAAGAGAATTTATAGTTTGTAATGCAGCAAATGATTTGAGATGGGATTTGCACTACTCCTTAGTAAAGTCTGGTGGACTGTGTCAGCCCCTGGCTTCTTATATATCCTTGATACTCCAGTATCAAGGTCTCCTTGCCATAATTCCCAATTCTGTTCTTGTCCACCTTTTTATGTTCCGGCATCTCTTGTTACATTCTCCTTAATGTAGTGTAGCTTTCACTCCCGATAGAGACACTAGATAGACCGGTTCCTCCTAGCCTGTCTAGGGTTTACTGTTGCAGTGCTGCCCCAAAAGCACTTACAGACCCTCCACTGGCAACAGATAAAAGTGAAGATATGATGTTGATTAACTTTTTTTAAAGAATTTTGGAAGAGAGGGTTAGGGCACCGGAGGCCCATAATGTAATAGATTACAAAAATGATAGATGTATAGATGTATACTATTGTGTTGCGTTTTCTTGGCTATTAAGACCAAATAAAACACCAACATTATTAACTTTCAATAGTTTATTATTGAGTTTTGCTATTACATGTGCGTTTGCTGTTCTATACAACTTATTGACATGTTTTGTAAGGTCAAAAGTTGTAACCCTATATCAATACAAAGCTAATACATCTACCAATCTGATATCTTTATCTGTTTGCTGTACATTGTCTGTTGGTTAATGGAAGGTAGGCTATTAGTGTCACATATCGCAATAGGATCCTGAAATGACAAGGCCACCTCTCTTGCTTCTTTAGTCGAAGCACCCCTGGGTAGAGGGACAGAGAGTGCATTTCTGGTAAGATCAACATATATTTTCTGTACTTGCTGAAAATGTTCTTAGCCTGCGGTATATTATTTTGTTTTGTTTTTGGGGTTTGGCTAAACTTTATTGGGAACATACTCTGAAGAGCACCCTAGAGACAACTATACCCAAAGAATGTTCAAACTAACTCTGACTAAACCAACCAACAATATGGTGGAAAGCATTAGCTTGACCCCGCTTTATCACGCTTTATTACTGGCCTATAACTATGATGTGTGGCCACATTGGCCAATAGTGAGGCATAAAAGTGCACAGAATAGAAAATATTATGATTTCAGAAAATTGTCAAAGCATTTTGGAGTGAAACATAATTCCCAGTGTAGCTCTGTCACGGTCACTTGTTATGGGTCCAACAGGATAATGATCCAAAATATACAAGATGACCCAAAAATGGTTAAAAAAAAATATTGGAGTCTTCTGAAGTGGTCTGCTATGAGTCCTGATCCTAAAGCTAAAGGAACAATAATGAAAATAGTTGAAACTTACCATTGGGAGAAGGAGACCATCAAACTTAAGACAACTAGAGCAGTTTGTTTAAAATAAACGAGACGAATTTCCAGCTGAGAAGTCTTATTCAGAGTTATAGAAAGCCCTTTATTGCACTTATTCCCTCAAAATGGTGTGGTATACAAAAATAGGTTAGGGGCATATGTCAATTCAACTCTTTTTTAAGATAAAATGTTACATCATAAAACAAAAGCAAAGTGTCTCCTATATGTACTATGGAACAAAGGATGGTGGATGCCATTAATATGCGTCAATTTCAACCTATTTCACAACAAATTTGGATTCTTTATGTACCATTACTGTTGGCCTTGACTGTATGTGGTAATAACAAAGCCTGTAAAGTCAAGCTGGAGATATAAGATGCCACTTGTAGGAAATGTTATAGGAAACTGAGTATGAACTGTACATTTTAATCTTGGAATCATAAATGGGGTCAAGCTATTGCCAATATTTTGGCACAACAAAGTCTGTTTTAATAGAATCTGACATATTAAAATGTATACACTACAAACTATTAAAGTTTTGTAATGAATTAGATGTAATGTTATAGTGTTATAATTAGCAATATCATTATGTTGTGCTAAGCTTTGCAGAGAGAAGCATAGAGGGGCACCGTGCAGGTACCTACTCTGCCTAATTCCCGGTGTTGTATCTTGACACAACATTCGGAATTAGGCAAAAGCAAGGAGGGTGCACTCTGCACAAAATGCACCCTCCTGCTCCAAGACCAGCAACACCTACAGGAACCGCCAGCTTCCACAAATGCAGGGGAAGGACCTGGGCGCTGCGTAAGGCTGCCCTTTAAAACACCTGTCTGATGCGAACAGGCTTTTAGGGCAGTTTTATGCAAGCCGGGGTCCTTCCCCTGCATTTCTCGCAGCAGGTAAGGGTGCCGGCTCAGGCTAAACAGATTTCCAATTGTGCCTACAGGCGCCTGAAATGGAAATCCGGCCTTGCTCAGGAGTTGAAGCTGAACCAGAGGCAAACAGATATATACCAAAATAATATACCTACTAGGAAACTATTTTACGGGACAAAGGATTTGTATTTCAGTTTATCCACTCCTGACCTTACTCAGCTTTGCCACACAGCACAGCCCTGCCTGGCAGGGCAAGAGACCTGGTTTTAATTTGATGTGGTTAGGTAACACTTTCAGGTCTCGTCCCTCCCCAAGCCTGTGCCTGGACAGTGAATGGAGAAGCAGCACAGCAATGAGCTCATCTCTCTGTCACTCTTCTCTCTCTTCCTATTGGCATGCTTCTTGCATTACACCACAACTGAATGGTTCCAACTACTGCTTTGCCCACTCCCTGTCTAAGCTCTGTTGTACAGTGATACCACAAAGTTGATACCAAGTCAATTTTAGGTACTTTGCTTGCATTAAAAAATACATGTAAGCACATATTTAATAATACCACACTTTATTAATGTGTGTGTTACATCTGTGTGGAATTCATCTTTAAGGCTGGGTTAACCTATCTAGCGGAGATTTTGACTCAACTTGTGAATCCAAAGATAAAGGCAGTAAAATAAAGTTTCCAATAATATTCCATGCCTCAAGCAAATCAAATCACTATTTACCTTGGCTGAAGATAAAAGTCTCCACTCCAGCATTAGGTAAGGTTTGCTGTCCAATAAATCATTTAATTATGAGAGGCTTCCATTACAGAGCATGGTATAAGGATTTATATATGTATATAGTTGTGTGAAAAAGTGTTGGCCCCCTTCCTGATTTTTCATTGTTTTGCACGTTTGTCACACTTTAATGTTTCAGATCATCAAACAAATTTAAATATTAGTCAAAGATAACACAAGTAAACACAACATGCAGTTTTTAAAGGAAGGTTTTTATTATTAAGGGAAAACAAAATCCAAACCCACATGGCCCTGTGTTTATAGTGATATAGTGATCCAAGGAGAAGCTGTAGGCTGTGCCACCCTTCTACTCCCTGCCACCCCGAGGACATGGCCTCGATGGCCTTGTGGGGAATCGGGCCCTACCTTGAGCTTGTGTCATAGCAAGCTGTGTCGGCCGCCTGGCGCCCCTGTTGCCACGGCACTCAGTGCGGCCGCACAGCTCACACATCTCAAAGGTCCTGATCCCAGCCTTATCTTCCCTCACTCCTGCTCTTCAGTTTTAATTTTCTTTCAGATAAAAAAACACATTTCAACTACTGTATGTATTTTGTTTTTATAAGGTGTTGACTAATTATTGGATGAATGTTGTTGGCTGATAGTAGATGGTGGTAGATTAGAGTGCAAAGGTGTTAGACCTGCCAAATGTTTGGAACATATTACATTACAGTACACCTTTTCCATCATCAACCTGACATCCGAAAATGTATCTCGGGTCTTTAGTATGATTGCTGTGCCTTGTCATTTATCTTAAAGCATACATGAAAGTTATATTTGGTCAGGTAAGCAGACCCAGAAATATGGGATCTGCAACGCACTATATGTATGTAACCACCACGGAAAGGACCCATGCAATAGTTAATTATCCTTGAGGGATAGTCTTTTCAATGGTGTACAGGTGAACTGTGATTTTGATTAATGTGGGTCTGACATGTATTCTTAAAAAACACAAGGGGATCTAAGAAAATGTTCTAAAAAGTTGTTTTTACGGAAATAGCACATTACAAGATTTTTCCTCTCCTGCTAGAACAAAGACTTCTGAAATATTTAGCATCAACTAAAAATTTTTTTTTTGCACATTTTGCATCTGGTTACTACCAATATACACATATAATTCCTTACCACAAAGAGGAGCAGAGTTAAAGGGGTAATCCGCTCTTCAATAAGCGATTCCCTAATACTTAGCTTTTATTGTGGCATCACATTTACTTTTCTCCTTTATTTTTGTCATGCCATGATTCTGTTGGCATTTATACTAATATATATGTTAAAGTGTATCTCTCTTTTTTTTTGCCAGTTTTGGATAAAGTAGGTTAGAACCCCGTCTGGTTTTTCTTGCAGTCCACTCTATTTATTTATTACTACCCAGACTGAAGCAAAGGGAAAATCCAAATTTTTGAATTGAATAAAGGGGAAAACTGCCAAAGGGAACATCTGTTTTAATAGCAACTGTCTAACTCTAATTTTAAAGAGATTTCCTCTAACACTCAGGACAGGAAGTGAAGGGATATCTCCCCAATGGGCAAAAAAATATCTGCTTTAATAGGTTAGTCCAAACATAAGTCCAAAGCATGAATCTGCAGTGAAGTTTACTAAAATTCTTGCACTGCTTATATTTCACCTAGAGAGGTTTATCTACAATCTAGGACCCATTCACACCAAAGTATTGTGGTAACACATATGGTACTGCATGCTGTATCTGTTGGTGTGTTGCAGTGCCATTCATTTTAAATACCACCACTACACACCTTCGTTGTAGCACACTGCAACGCACAGTAATGCACTAGCGTTGCTTTGCCAAAATGCAGCAGGTTCAATCTTCTGTTGTGGTGTGCTGGGTAGCCAATTCAAATGAACACAACACATTAGCACATGTCATAATGCATGTTATTGTGCATGCATCAAACTGGTGTGAATGGGCCCTTAAATTACCTCTGTTACAGACATTTCTGCTGCACAGTATATATAAGGAATTGTGATGCATAATGCAGGAGGGCTTCCTCCAGCATTATGCATCACAGCCGCGTGACATACACTATATTATGAAAAGTATTGGGGCACCTACCGTTACACGCACACGAACTTTAATGGAATTCCAGTCTTAGTACGTAGGGTTCAATATTGAGTTGGCCCACCCTTTGCAGGTATAACAGCTTCAACTCTTCTGGGAAGGCGTCCACAAGGTTTAGGAGTGTGTCTATGGAAATTTTTGACCATTCTTCCAGAAGTGCATTTTTGAGGTCAGGTACTTATGTTGGGCGAGAAGGCCTGGCTCGCAGTCTCCGCTCTAATTCATCCCAAAGGTGTTCTGTCGGGTTGAGGTCAGGACTCTGTGCAGGCCAGTCAAGTTCCTCCACCCCAAACTCGCTCATCCATGTCTTTATGGACCTTGCTTTGTGCACTGGTGCGCAGTCATGTTGGAACAGAAAGGGGCCATCCCCAAACTATTCCCACAAAGTTTGGAGCATGAAATTGTCCAAAATGTCTTGGTATGCTGCTGCCTTAAGAGTTCCCTTCACTGGACCTAAGGGGCCAAGCCCAACCCCTGAAGAACAACCCCACACCATAATCCCCCCTCCACCAAACTTTACACTTGCCACAATGCAGTCAGGCAAGTACCGTTCTCCTGGCAACCGCCAAACCCAGACACATCCATCGGATTTCCAGACAGAGGAGCGTGATTCGTCACTTCAGAGAACATGTCTCCACTTCTCTAGAGTCCAGTGGCGGCGTGCTGTACACCACTGCATCTGACGATTTGCATTGCACTTGGTGATGGAAGGCTTGGATGCAGCTGCTCGGCCATGGAAACCCATTCCATGAAGCTCTCTATGCACTGTTGTTGTGCCAATCTGAAGGCCTATAGCTATTGACTTTGCAGACAGTTGGCGACTTGTGGGGACTGTGCGCTTCTGCATGTGCTGACCCTGCTCTGTCATTTTACGTGGCCTACCACTTTGTGGCTGAATTGCTGTTTTTCCCAGTTGCTTCCACTTTGTTATAACACCACTAACAGTTGACCGTGGAATATTTAGTAGCAAGGAAATTTCACGGAACACCTGAATCCAATTATTTGGAGGGGTGTCCCCGTACTTTTGGCAATATAGTGTATATAGGTTTGCCCGGAGTACAAGTTGCCTAAAGTGCAAAGAAGCACTTTATTGGCTGGAAATTGCGTGCTCTAACTCACTTATGGCTTGTTGACACCATGTTCATTGAGCTGGGATTTTCTGCACACGGTCACACCACCGCATGGGTGTGGTGGGAATAAGGCAGATGTGCCCTGTTCCCTCCATATATATGTAATGTTGTGCAGAAAAACACAGCTCAACGGACATGGTGTCAACAACAAGCCATTAGCGACTTTGTAGAGCATGCAATAGTTATATTATTATTATTATTATTATACAGGATTTATATAACACCAACAGCGCTAGAAAGAAAAAGTCACTCAGTCACTCAGCAGACGCACAAATCCATAGTTTAGAACTTTCTGAGACGGGAAAGATGGGCACATTATAGCACATAAGTAGGCAAAGGACACATCCGTGTCTTCATTAACACAGACCATAAGGGTTAACATGCATACAATTATTGGCTTAACCCACAATTACGTTTTTCAAAATAACACATTGAACAATTTCAAATATTAGATACAATTTTTAATATTGAATGAATAATTAAAATTAATTTTTTTTCCCCTGAAATGTATTTTTGCACATACAAATATTCCTCCAGAGATGATGCATTAAATATTTATGAATAAGGGCTTGTTAAATACATTTAGGACATAATTTCAATGTATTTTCACTCTTTAAAATGGGAAGACCCTACCTGCATGCATATTTGCATAAACCCCCCATTAAAACACTATTTCAAATTCCCAAACTGACAGCTCCAAGAGTGAGCCCACCCCCAGTTATAAGAGTACACGTGTGGAAGACTTCAGTGCAGATCTAAGAAGGGATAGTTTGCAATAACATGGAGAAAGGACCCTCTGGCTATTAACATCTGCAGTCTGGCTCTCCTCTGCTACAGCCCAAGGTCTGCATCACATTCCACTACACCTCCAAGTAATCAGGTAAGGCCTTTCACACTTCACTATGGCAAGTAATATATTTCATGTTCATGTGTCTTGGAGGAATTACTGTTATCTATGATTTGTTTACCATGTTGAAAGATCTTTAGGCTTGGCAATAAATTATTCTTCCCATGTAATATATTAAAGATGCACTGGCACTATGCTCATTTATTTTCAGATAAGCTTAAAGGGGAAAAAAATTTTTTTTTTGTCGGGATGGTTGCTTACAAAATATTCAGTGCGGTCATAAAGTACTGTAGCTTAGAGTTCTATACAGAATTAAAGGGGGTTTCCACTTGAGTAGAAAATCACTAAAAAAAATGACTTCTCCATGGGGTTGATTTACTAAAGGAGTAGAGCATGTTCAATGTGCAAAAACTGTATTTTTTTATTGTACATGATTGAATGATGGAAGGCAGCAGAGATTCAACTCATTTATTCAGCAAAGGGAAAATTCCCTTGCAAAGTAAACATTCTATTTGCTAGGTAAATAGCTTATTTTCCTTTTGTAAATTAAGAGGTTAAGTTACTAAAGAAGTAGAGCATGTTTATTTTGCAAACTAAATTTAAAAAAAGTAAACTTGTAAGGGAATTTTCACTTAGCTTAGTAATGGTTGGGAAAATTCATTTTGCAAAGATCAACCAATCCCAAGGAAGGAAAATGAAAAAAAAGTGTTTTTTTTGCTTCCAAATGATTGGATCATGGAAGTCAGCAGAGCTTCCCCTCATTCACTAATCACAGGGAAGATTCCCTTGCTAAGTGAACATTCGCATTGCAGGTGAACAGCTTAATTGGCTTTAAAAAATTAAACCCTATGGGGTTGATTGACTAAAGGAGTAAATCATGTTCACATTGCAACGTGAATGATTGATTGCTGAAAGTCAGAAGAGCTTCACCTCATTCACTAGGTAAAGGCAAAGTTCTCCTGCAAAGGGAAAATCTGCTTTGCTAAGTGAACAGCCTGTTAGCCTTAAGGTGACGCTAAACTCAGGAGTTACAACTTAATGGGAGTGAGCTTGGAGTGGTGGCTACTTTACAACACACACAGAGACCTTTTTGGAACAAAAGAAGCCACCCTCCAGAAGGAAGGACAGTGTCAGCACCAATTCAGAGATGATTTGAGGATCTACAGCTGAGTGATGTACAAATAAGATACATCTTTGGTAATACTCAAGGTACTTGAATGTATTTTTAAGATTTAACTACTGAGTTTAGTGTATACTCACCCAAAGCTCCTAGCTGGCCTGTCTCCCTCTCCCTGCAGCATTGTAATCTTCCCTAGCATCCTCACATGTATACACTGTATAAAGGACCTGATGATTTACGGGACCTTAGACTGCTGCAGAGGAGGTGGAGAGACTTTGGAAGGACCAGTCTAAGAAGAAGCTGGCTTGGAGCTTTGGGTGAGTATGTTTTTTTTTTTTTTTACCTAGACACAAACGAGCAGTTACCCTTGCAGTGCTAACGTGCTCTATTTAAGGTTTATGTCTTCCTATGCTAATGGTTTACGGAGAAAACAAAATCTACTTTTTAGCCAATCAGACGTGAAATAGCAGCCTTTCCAATCATATTATTGCATATTGTAGTGTCTGTCAAGCATCTATTGAAGCTTCAGATTGTGGTCAGATTACATGGGATCGTTGAAAAATTAAAACATTGTGTTATTTTCTAACCCCTCCATGCATTAACATATGGGCTTTTTCTTTCAAAAGCTCATCAGGAGCAACCTGCTGGTAAAAATTAAATATCACAGATAAAATAAAGTGTTCTCTTGGCCGTAACTGCCGAACCCTCACCCTATAGCTCATTGCGACCCTACGTATAACTTCACATTCTTTAAAAATTATAAGAAAAATTAAAAAATGGAAAAAATTCCTGTTTGTAGCAATTTTGGCTGCAGAGTTCTGGCCGTGAGTGCATCCTGCTGTCTCAAAATCCACTTCCAGAATTGAGCTCGCTTGTTCAGCTCAGTATAGAGAAGGTCTGGCATCTCCAGACAGCACCCTCTAGTGGTGGTAGCTTGCTTACAGCAAAAATGCGTGCAAACACTTGGCAAGGCTGTGTTGCTGGTAATGGAATTTATCTTCATAAATGGTAACCTATCATATTTGCATTTTTCATAGTCTACATGTAGAAGTGTATATGCATAAGGATCAATTCACAAAGCTTACTCACTAGTATAAGGTGTCATTTTGCAAAAAAAGTTAATTTCAGCTGAAACTAAATAAAATAAAGATATCCCGGTGTGAAAGCTTTGTGAATTGAGCCTGTAATATTTGTTAAAAGTTCAGATAAACTTAACAGTTAAAGGCCCACTCTAGTGAAAATTATTGTGTTCTGGTAACTGTGTGTGGTTATACCTGTGAGGATATTATTCTGTATATGAATTCCTTTTTATATTTCACATGCCAATATTTATGTACCTCTCAATATTTTAAATGCAGACCAAGCTGTCTAGCAAAAGTTACAGTTACATGGGTTGGGATAAACCATATAACACTGATTTGGCGTGCTTACAACAGGGAGCTTTGATTTTTATGTTTACATTTTTTTTTCCCAAAGAATAAAAACTGTTGCTGAGAGTTAAATCTTCATATCTGAGGACCTCTAGAAATAGATTATCTGCACATGAGCTACCAGGTCTGTAGACCTTCAATGGCACTTACTAGGTGGCCACCCGCACCATACTAGACTTTTTCTATATACTTTTATATTTTATGGAGGATACACCAGCAGGAGTTGGAAGACCCCTGTTGTAGCAGGAGTGAGACTCCAAGATATGCAAAAACTGAACTGAGAAATGTGGTGGCAAAATTTTACTGCTGCACTCCCCACAATCTATACAGAAGCCGTGGGTGGCACCATACCCTACCTACAGGATTACCAGGACATCAATTTAAGGTTATAACAGGAGAGTATGTGCTGGGACTTTACAACTCCTTTAAAGCACATCTGCCAAACAGATGTAAGATGCTAAGTAAATTGGTGGGGGTGGAGAGGAGACCTGTAAGTAAAAGTGAAACTGCAGCAAAGAAAGGTTAGTTATTTGTCAGCTGTGTAAATTTCTACAAAGCATGAACACAAATACACATTCTGGCAGGTCCAACCGATCATTTATAAGTATTTTATTTGTGTATTTAGATGTTTTCCTGGAGTTTAGGTCCTGATGTTTCATAAATGACAATGTCAACGTAATCATGATAATTATTTCTTTGTACGTGGAAAAATATCTGTTCTGCCGACTTTCTTGTCTTTCTGAATGTCATCTAATAGCACATCACGGGTTTTAAGCTCTCAAAACCACTTGAGTTGAAAGGCAGACTAAACAATTACAATATCAAGATGTCTAAGAAAATGAAAATGACTGTAGAGGAAGAAAAAATAAAGTTCATATGTTCACTGTTTGAACTTCCAGGTCTATGTATTGCCAAAGTTGAGTGATTGGGTTGACGTGGGATAGTACATTGTGCATTCTATACTCTGAATACCTGATATACTGTATATTGGCACCTCTGTATTGTTGTAACCTTCTTTTGTTCCTTTCAGCTTCTACTGGCAGATCCATAAGATATCAGAGCAGAGTTTCTTACAACTGAAAAAAGACACAAATATTTAGTAAATAACAGAGAGTCTTCTGTCTCTGTGCAAGTTTCAGCATGCCTTCTATATACAGAAGGAACGTATTAGACTGTCTGCTTTCAGACGTTTCAAACATTTTTAATATTATGAATGTTGTTAACCTTGTTGTGTTACACACAATACTTTACAACGGAAAACATGTAAAGTTAAGAATCCAGAAAAAAATTGGATATGAGCCATGAGAGCTCTGTATATATAATGGTTGGCGGACGCTTAAAGTGATATTGAAGTCAAAGGGTTTTAAGCTATTTCAAATGCTGATTAAATCACTTATAATAAAGGCTGCTTCTAGATGTTTAGAAGTTCTAGTATCCTGCAGAATCATCTGGTCTCCTTTCCCGTGCAGAGCCCTATGAAGCCACCCTTGTATGTAATAGTAATCTGTGTGTGCCTCTACCACCACACAGGCACAGCAGGGCAAGCCAGTCCTTTGCTCCTTTCTCTCCTCTCCTCCCTCTTCCTTCATCCCTTCTTTCTTCTGCAAGTAAGTAGATGAATAGCTGCTGGAGACTGCTCTGGAGATCCTGTCAGAAACAGGACTTCCTGTTGCAAGTTGACGATGCTAAGCAACTGCCTCACATTTAGCAGCATTGTTGCCAGCCTGCCATTTGCACTCCTTCAGCTGGCCTTTAAGCTGTTTTTTGGAGAGGCACATCTAATGGCCAACTGATGATGCTTCTTCGGCAGGCTGACAAGCAGGACCGTCCCAAAAAATGAGGCAGCTTGTTTAGGCAGTATCTCTTAGCGCCATGTGTGTGTGTGTAGGGGGGGCAGCAGGCACAGTGGCATGCTTGTGGCCCTCCCACCTGGGATGCTCTGGCCGGCATTCTGCTCAGCTGCTGGCAAAAAGGGACGCTGGTTAGAGACAGTTAATGTGCGCAATCGCCACTGTGCGAGCCCCCCCGGCTAGCATGTAAGACCCCCACATCATCCCCCCCACCTCAGGCAGCATATAGGCTAGGTATGCCCCTGCTGACAACACTGCTGCTAATTGCTAGACAGTGCAACAGGAAGTGCCTTTACTGGCAGGGTCTACAGGTAGGAAACTTTGCAGCAGGTTCACAAAATACATTTTGCTTAGTATAACCATATACAGTGAAGCATGATGCCAAACATACTGACTATAGATCTACGGTGTACATACACTTAGACAAATAAGTTATTAGGTACATAAACCTCCAATGCAGACTGGACCCAAATCTAATTGCCCTGGTCTGCTTTGCCTAGGTAAGAAAGGACAAGTTGACCTACTGACAGTTGGGCCCAATCTACAGCTGAGGTCTGTATACCTGTTGACTAATTTGGGGGATGGGGCCCGTTTTGAAGAACTTTATTTGGAGATACCAATACCCATTACTGCACATAGGTCTTCATATTATAGCCTATAGACTGAAAAATGGGCACCCTGCTTTAAGATATAATTTAGTAACAGAGTGTCCCCAGACTGAAGGTGGGGGCTGTATATCATTCTGACAATTACTTGGCTGCCACCTGATTGTATTTAATACACAACCTTATATTTTGTTATTACAAGTGATAGAAATTTTATAAACATCGATCATACTTCATTACAAGGCATCAAATAATCTGACACTATATAATCTTGATATCATAACATTTTATATTTCTATAAGATTGTAGATAATACATGTTTAAACAAGACAATGGATGCATCTCTTTAATGTATTCGTCCCCCCAGCACATTAGCATTCCTGGTTAAACCAAGTTGCCCCCAAGACTATTTGAACATGCAAACTGAAGTATCGCCCGTGGGCTGATACCTGAAGATTAAGTGGAATTGATTTTAATGCAAGAGCATTCTGAAAAAAGTGTATCATTGTATCTCTAAGTGCCTATGTGGCACATTCCCCAGTCTAAAGACTGTAAAGAAATGCTGAAATATTTTGCCACAGAGGGAGGTCCCTACATGACATGATGAAACCTAATCTTAGAAAGGAATTTACAGTATTTCAAATCAAATCTATAAAAATGAATGATATGGAAAAATGGCAAATATTTGAATGTGTGTATTTTAATGTAATGCTTATATTTAGTTGTTGTTAACCTAAAGTCCAATTAAACATTAAATTTACACTAAGATGTTCAAAGATTTACAGTTTGTTTTCTTTGGAAATCAGACACAACCTGTGTAGAAAAGCATGTCCCCAGCCATCATGCTGCAGCTTGCTCTTTGTGTGGAAGCTGTGATCCCTCTGCAGAGGTCCCCTGCTGAATCAGACCTATAGCATTGCAATCAGTGAAGCTCTTGCTCCCTGCTCATCGGAGAAGTCAGGCTTTGACTCAGCAGGGGGCATGTCAGACTTCTGCAAAGAGACCACTGCTTCCACACAGAGAGCATGCTGGCAGGGTACAGGCTTTGCCACTCATACTGTGTCTGCTGTCTAAAAATAATGAACTGAATGATTTTGTACACCTTTTGTGCCTGAAATGTAATTCATAATTAATTTAAACTGAATCCTCAGCTGGACCTTAACTCCCATGGAAAATAAAGTACCACCCCTCTAACTCATAGCACCTGTCTAGGCTTAGACATAGATCTCTATGACTAAGCCTTGAGAGGTGAAACGCCTTAGTGGGGTAGTGCTTAGATGGAGACTGCAACATGGAATTGCATGGATCAAATAAAGAGTGTTGAACTGGAGATGCAATCATTTGTAGTTCTTTTTGAGTTAGTTGATATTTAATTCACGTAGCTGAAAGTTTGATATAATACGTTATTTAGACTAAAAGTGGTTGGCCAGAAGCTGCCTGTCATGTTTTCAGTGGGATCTTTGGACAGGAAGACATTGTGACAAAATATCTTTCGCCAAGAAAAATACTTGATTACCAATAGCTGTTATATGTTCCAGAAACATTTCATATATGTATACAAACATTATCCAGTGTTCTTTATAAAAAGAAAATGCAATTTCATTCATATTAGCAAATTCATTGATGGATAAAAGTAAGCCAGTTAATCCCAGCTTCAATCCTGCAAAAATCATTTTAAGGACTGCAATATGCTAAGGTGATAGAATGCGAGTTGTATTCTTCTTTTCATCATTGATAACCCAGCTTCAGCCAAGCCTATGTTAAACTGCAGTAAAAGCTGAACTTTCAGTCTTGACAGTTGTGCAGGCTTCTTTCCGGTATTTTCTTTCTTATTTGAATATCTTTATTTATATTGACACTAAATATGATAGTTAACCACAGGACACAGACTTGGTAGACCACTCTATGGATTAAAAGCTATGGGAAATGTTGTAGTTTGCAGCCACAGCCTGTTGTTGACTAAGGTAGGAGGTATATCTTGGTCTGTTAGGAGTATATGCAAATCAGCATGATTATAGAAAGTGCCTGTGCATGGCAGTTGCTTATGACATACAGTCCTTAAGCAAACTAAAACTCATTTAATTACATGATTTTCAGAAGTTTTATAATTATTTAATATTTTGGACAATTTGAGGAAATATTCTGTGCTCTCTTCTGCTGTCTTAGGTTGGAATGTGTACAAAGCAATTTGTGGTCAATAATTGTGTAAAGTGCTTGCCTCTCCAAAGAAAAGCCCCAAGGCATTTGAACTTGTAGTAAGCCACCCATGCTGTCCCTACACAGTCAGTCTGAGTTATAGTAAGAGAAATGAACAATACATACAGCTGACACTAATGTGATAGACTAATAGATTGCTGTAAATATGTGTTGGTTAAGTGTTGGGACACTGGTAAAAATGAATATTTCATATTGTGTATGCTTGCTTTACAACTGGTGTTTGTTTAATTCTAGGTCCACCATGTTTCCCCGGATATTATGGTTGTTGTTCCTATTCGATATCCAGACATATATGGCACAGAATTACAATGGAAGATATAAGTCTCGTGCTTTAACATCAAGTACATCAGAGAAGGCTCCAAGCGCCAGTGATCAAGGTGAAACCCTTAATCTAGTTGTCCATAAACAATATTTTACATACCATGTAACATGCTCCCACCGCTTGTAGAAGGTTCTCAATAATGTGAAAATAAACAACAGGTAAAGAATAAGTCAATTTTACAGATCTACCATCAGGAATTCAGTCACGTATCTAAATTACTTTGAAGGACAACTCTAGTCAATTTACCACAATACTTGTCCCTCCTTTGCTGTGACAGCAGGACAAGAACTGAGGGAGAAGTTAATAATAATAACCTGACAGAGGACCACATGTGGTCCTTTGGTACATGTTGTAAAGCCTTTGGTCCTCAGCAGTCTGGAGTGGGAACACTAATTTGAAGGGCAATAAAAGTAGCAGTGATCTCTAGTACTACTACTCCTACCACTACTACTCCTACTTGCTTCATGTAACATGTCCCCAGTCTGTCAAAGTCTTCTGCAGCATGTCTCTAGGCTCCATCCACATCTGTAGCATGTTCATGGTTGCTGACCATCATTTGCTCTAGTATGTCTGCAGTCTATGACAGTCCTCTTTAGCATGTGCAGCCCTTTGGTGATGTCAGGGGAAACAGTTGAGGCCCCCATACGTTATTAGTTGACATCCAGAGTTGTAAGCCTTCCCCATTTTAGTGAAATAAATTTGATATGTGATAGTATGTGTCCCCACTTAAGATATTTCTGATCACTTCTGGTTGTGACAGAAAGTAAAGGGAAATCTCCAAAATGAGGACACACTGCAATAAAAACCTATAGCACAGACAGCAAAACAGTACTAAAAAGACAATATTTATTTATTAATCCTTTAAAATACACTCACAAATAAAAACCTATACCAATGTTTGTTATACACTATATTTCTTCAATAAGCCAGATACATCGTAAAATTTGTAAATATTAAATGATTTCGCATTCAAATGGTCCACAAACCCATACAATTCCTACATAAAAATGGAACTTCTCCATTATATAAATTGTAATTCACAAAAAAAGAGATTAAAAGTGTCTTTTGTACTGGCATTGAATGGAAAATGTATTCAGATAAAATAGTAGAGATGTGTATTTGGATTCGGACGAACTTGCTGAATCACAAAATTCCGTTGATTCATCGGTTCGTCCAAATCCAAAACAACAAATTGATATATATGTCCAAATATACAAAAAAGTATATTCAGGCATATAGTTACTAATTTTTCATGGGCACCAACATCTTGCTGTGTCCTAGATGGCGGCACCCATACATATGTATGACGTTGCCTGACCCCAGCACCATGTGACGTAATGCGCCCCGCCACCAAGATGGCCAATATGTTCTGTTTTTTAAATGTACACTTTCAGATTTGGAGGTTCATTGCCTCCGAATCAGACACAGCACAATAATTAGTTTCATCAAACGAAACAAATGAAAATGTTTTTCCCTTTTCCTTAATTTAGTTCGAAACTAATTTTTATGTCCTGTGCATGTCTATAAAATAGAATTGTACAATAGACACGTAACCCCGCAAAAAATTAGATTTCTTTCATTTTGTAAGGATTCAGATTTTTATTTTCGATTCGGTTCTTCATTCGGATTTTGCATCTGTCCAAATTTTCGTTTCGGAATGATCCACAAAAAGAAAGTCATATGATTGTGCCTTTAATGCAATCCCCAACAGCCCAAAAAAATCTGATTGGCCAGAAAACAGTCACATGTCCAATTTAGTTTTGTTTTGAACAGGTACACTTGGATTAGTTTGCATGCGGACTTGTTCAAATTTGGAAATTTTTATGCATCCAAATGCATAAAAATTCATCCAAATAAAGTAATTTGTATGAATATTCATTCGGAACGAAATTAAATTTACATATCTATTGTGCAATGATGTATCTGGTTGACTGGTCATGCCTTATTGAAGAGCTATGCCCTGTAATTCATAAAGAATGTTGTAGATACTCATTAGAAAATCTTTCTCCCGTTCCTGCAACAAATTTGCGACAGATTCTTGTATATGTCGGTATGGTATATACAAATCCGTAGCAGGCTTGTCTCAGAAAAGACTCTGTGACACAATACTTACACAATTGACACAATTTATTTACTCCAACATGGAAGATCTCTTATCTACCTATTCTTTTCTTATCACCGATATGGCGGTATTTAATAATGAATTTGTCGCAGCCATAGCAGCAAAATTGAAAATAAATAACATGAATTTGTTACATACACACAACAAGGAAACTGTTGCACGGCTTTCATGACATTCTACTACGTCAATGCTTTATTGACTTGCCCCCATAGTGTATTGAACATTGGTATAGGTTTATATTTGTATGTGTATTTTTAAGGATTACTAAATAAACATTTGCTCTTTTAGTATTGTTTTGCTGTCTATGCTATTGCGACTGACAAACCTTTGTATTCATCTTCTATTTTTGCATATCACAACGGGGTCAGTCTCTAAGAATGATAAATATTTTCTTATTTTGTAGCATATTTATTTGTTGTATTCCCACACTCTTATCTTCATATATTTCTATTCTAATAATAGAAACCTGACAGTTGAGGCTGGAGTTGACATTGAAAGGCTTTGCAGAATATCCTTTATAAACCCTTGTATTCGGGTTTCTACATATGAGTTCTAAAAGGAAGTGCTTGATACTCATTTCCAAAACCCCAGCGCTGACTATAATAGAAGAGTATTGAGCTGTTGCATACTGTATGTGCATTCAGCAAAGCACTCGCTTCACATTGAGCTGCACGTAGGTGATCATTTGCTGCAGTGTCAGTGCAGAGATTAGGTAGCCCTACATTTACTCAGTGACTTTAAAGGCTAAGTCCAGCTTTGTGACCATGTGTCCTGTTATACCTGTATTTGGGCTGTAACATAAAGCATGGTCATATTTCCACTCCCTCACCCATAAACCCCCCCCAGCATCCTGTATATTTTCTAATGTGGTGCAGCTGTGTGGGTACAGCCTGCACAGCCATGTCATCCATTCTCAAAGCCATTCAAAGAAAAGAGACAAGTAGATACAGTGGTGTAACCAGTGCTGTACCTCTAATGAGGCTGCCTAAGACGGCATCCCATTAGGGGGTGGCGGGTTGTTGGGG
>NW_017308719.1:91488-127750 GCF_000935625.1 Nanorana parkeri | reverse complement strand
TTGCAAGATTTACTGGCAGACAGTGACATCAGTGAACTGGTGTGGGATGCCTGAAAGAGTCGCTGACAGTGGGGTCCAGTGTCCCCCCCTTCCCCAAACACAAATCAGCACAATAACCTGAGACGAACATTCTGTGCCAGCAGAACCCCTCCGGGAGGACATCACCACAGGTGGTGAAAACCTTAGGGACCGCCCAGGGCATAACAATAGCCATAGCAGTCCACACGGCTGCTATGGGGCCTGGGGTAGGAGGGGGCTGTATTAGGGGGGCTGATTAGTAAAATACATTTTATCTTAATATAAAATGTAATTCTGCTTACTATTATTAGTGCTACTAGAACGTGTATCCCCTTTACTGCTCTCTAGCAATGTACTGACTATGCTGACAGCTCTCCTGCTGCTTGCCCTTGATACATACTTCATGTTAAGATCAATGACATATGTATTCTCAGCCGGGGGAACGCGTAGATTTTGTATAGGGCCCCATTATTTGTAACTATGCCTATATGTACATCTCAATGGAGCACAAGTGCCGCACTTGAGGTCCATTGATTGCTTCCTGCTGACCCACAACCAAAGATTCGTACCTGGGTATGGACAGAGGCTTGCGAAACATTCCACAGAAGCCTGTGAGTCGCACCCACGTTCCACGCTAAGCATGATCACTGTAACATTATATGCTTACACTTATGTGTACTTTGCTGTATTGTGTTATAACTTCTAAATGTAACATTACTGATTCTTATTGTTGGGTTTTGCTGCTTTTCTGTCCTCCCTCCCCCCTCCACTTGCCCTCTTATTGCCATCCATGCCTGAATACATCCTGTATTTTTTTTAGATGAAGACTGCATTTTGGAAATGGCATTCCTCCTGGACAGCTCAGAGAGTGCTAAGGAATACAACCACAACCAAGAAAAGAAGTTTGTATTACAAATGGTGGAAAAGCTGAAAGGAATACAGCTGGATTCCAAGCGTCCTTTTAGCTGGAGGATGGCTTTACTGCAGTACAGCAGCACCGTGCTCATAGAGCAGACATTCAGAGACTGGAAAGGGCCAGATAATTTCAAATCTCGCATTGCTCCCATTTCATATATCGGTCATGGTACATTTACATCGTATGCCATTACGAACGTAACCCAACTATATATGAATGAAGGTACGCACAAGAGTGTAAAGATAGCCATTCTTCTGACTGATGGAGTGGACCACCCAAGAAACCCTGATATTTTTGCTGCTACAACTAATGCCAAACAACATGACATTAAGCTTTTTACAGTCGGCATGACATCAGTAGCCCGGGAAACTGCTAATGCTGCCAAACTCCGCTTGTTGGCCAGTGTGCCCTCCACCAGATTTGTGTTTCACTTACAAGAAGCTGACATGGTGGATAAAATTCTGAAAGAAGTGGTATGTAAATATTTAAATGTTTTATTATGAAACACACTATGTATTTTTTCTATATGTTAGTAGTTGACCACTTTGAGGTCTACATACACCTCTTCCTCCCAACATGCTGAGATGACAGCACAAAGAATGCATTGCAGACAAAGGGCATTCCCTCATCAATGAAGGCCATAATGACTTAATATTCACAAAAATGGTTGATTAAACCTACATGATGTTTTTTTCATCACTATTTCACCTTTATACTGACTTTTTAAAATAATATATACAATAATGTAAACTAGGGATGCACCAATACCGTTTTTTCGGTATCCAATATGAGTACCGATATTTATATTTTGGTAATCGGAGATACTGAGTACTGATACCGGTACTTCCGCTAGCATGGAGCCGACTTCCCGGTCAAACAGGAAGCCGGGCAGCATGTCATTACCCGCCGCTTCTTGATTGCCGGGGAAGCCGGCCTCGCAGCCAATCAGCATTGAGCCAGCTGTTTAGCCGACTCAATGCTGATTGGCCGGGAAGCCGGCTTCACAGCCAATCAGCATCAAGCCTCTCAAACAGCATGGTGCCAGTTTTCTGGCCAATCAGGTAGCCGAGTAATGACTCGCCACCCGGCTGATTGGCCAGGAAGCCGTCCCCATGCTGTTTGGCCAGCCAATCAGCATCGAACCGGCAAAACAGCATTGAGCCAGCTTCCCAGCCAATCAGGAAGCCGGGTGGAGAGTCATTACCTATTACCCGGCTTCCTGATTGGCAGGGAAGCCTGCTCCATGTTCCCTCGTGGCACTGCCGGTGAGAGGAAATCTCCCTTTGACCGGAAGTTCCGGTATTGTTGGTAAGTACTCGCCCAAATATTCGTTATCGGCACAGATACTGATACTAGTATCGGTATCTTGCATCCCTAATTTAAAGGTTGGGTGAAAGGTTTGGTTTAGAAACACTTTTTCATTTAAAAAAGTACACTTACAGAGAGGTCTATATTTCAGACCAAAAAGCAGGACAACTGAGTAGGGTTAAAGGACAGGAAAGAACAGCCTGGGGCAATGTACACATAACAAATGCAGATATCAATGCATCCACACCAACAACCTATGACATCACTGAGGTCAATATAATTAACTAACAGCACCTCTAAGCAGGGTCTCCCCCCCCCTTACCCTCCACTGCATGGGTTAAATGCTCACTTGACTTGGGGGAGATAATCACAAAAACCTAGGTTATTCTTCACTCAGGCTTCTTCACAACTTTGTCGTTCCGCTGCTTTACTTGGCCTGCCCAGTTGCAGATCTCTGAAGTCATCACATATAATGCAGGACCAGCAGTTTTGCATTGTATGTGAAGATAGCAAGGGTCTGCCCACACCTCCAAGCACTCAACAGTGGAGGAGAGCACCAGCTGCCGGTAAAGGAAGGAATAAGGTAAGTATTTAAACGTACTACTTTCTCCTCCAAGCTAAACGGGCATTTATCCATGCAGTGCGGGTGACCCACAGCAAGGGTACATTTAATAGCAGTCTGGATTTGAACTTTAAAATTATTATAGGCCGTGACACATTATAAGTCCATGGATCTCACAGTGTACACTGCCTGTGTCTGAATACATACAGAAATACCATTATTACAGTATTTTTCAATCTTCACTGGAATAAAACCCAATCCCTTCATCTAATCTTCCTTTTCCCCTGACTTTAAAGCTTATCTCTGGCCAAATACCCCCCTTCCACCCCACTGCATGCGTGATTGACTTAACATGCTGCTCCCCCTCTTCCACTCTCAGTGTTTTAATTTTGTCAGCTTTATTTAGAAATACATTTTATATTTTTTTCAGAATACACAGCTTTAAATGTAAAATGTCTGGATCCATTTATAGCTACAGATTCTTAGATAATTGCCTCTATTATTATCCACCACTAACTAGCAGCTCGTATGCACAAAATTATTAGTTTACTCTGCTTTGCATAGATAAAGGTTAACTCAAGGCAATGAAAAGCTGCCTGTTTGTGAATCTTTAATCCTTTCTTAATTTAAACAGATATGGAAATGCAAAGACAAATCTATGTTAGCAGTCTTGCTGGAATAGATAAAAAATAATAGAACAGGTGAAATGAGAAGAGGAAATGTTGCTCAAGAGTTCCTTAAAGAAAGCCTATCACCAGACCATTCATTTCAACAAAAAACTTCCTCTAAGTTTATATGTGCTTTTAACGTATTTCAGGCATGTTATTTGCCTGTAAAAGCTTCCATTGTGTAGGCGTCCAAAAACCCTCAGTGCACTGTTGGGTGCTGCCATCTTGGATGTGATGTCAGCACCCTTAGCAGACTCATTACCGTCACTCAAGCAACACTCTCTTGTATTCCCCTTTGCTCTTCCCCAGGCTACTACATAAAAGGTTATGTAGGGAGGTTAAAGGAGAGGCGGAAGAGTTGAGTCAGCACAGAGAGTAATTACACACTCTTAGAACAGTAGAGGGCTATAACATGGCAGAAGCGAGGAGACTGTACTAAGGGATCGACTAGTCAATTTTTCTAGCAAATGTAAAGTCACATTGCAAGTTAGTAAAATAAAGTTTATGGAAATGAGAAACACAGAAAGTAGGCATTTAAAATGTTTCTGTGCTTTTACCTGTGTTGTTTTCTAAAGCTAGTGACAAGGTGTTTGCAATATGTCTAAAGGACAAACCACTGTTTAAACACATGTCAAGGCAATCCACTTCCCTTCTTCCTGCACCCCTCCTCCTTCCTTCCTTCTCTAGTCTCCGAGCTAGTAGATGCTAGTAGTTGTTGGACTCTTCCCTGTTCCTTGAGATCTTGTACTGAACAGGAAGTTCAGGGAAGCTGAGCTGACGAGAGTTAGAGCTGTTTGGAAACATGATGCCTGTAAGTGCTTGAGCAGAGATTTAGTGAAATGGATTGCTGGGCAATGTAGATTTGTTTGATCTGGCTTCATTACTGAAAAACATTTAAGAGTTCAATACTACCTCAACCTTTCCTGTATGGTATTGATTATTTTATAAATTGTTTGCTACAGAGCATGCCCTAACAATGGCCCTCTACTGTTACTCTATTCACATAATTCAAAGGAACCTAGTTTTGTACACATCATAAGCCACCTCTCTCTTAGCAGATGACAATGTGAATTTTGGTGTCTGAGCATAGTCTTTAGTGGGGAGCAAGAAAGGTTTTTTTTTTAGGGTCTTTAGCAATAATCCACTGTGGTAGTAAGTGGGTGCAGTCTATGCTGTGTTTCTTAACAGATATATGGATTTCAAATCTGCTCCAATTTATCAAGTGTATTGTGTAATTGTGTGGTTCTATGTTCCATGGGATTATTGGCTCTGATTCGAGCTTGCCTGTTCCCTGGGCCTATTTCCATTTAAGTGCAAATAACCATTTAGGAGCTGTAAGAATGTTTACTATTATTAATGTACAGGATTTTTACCGCACCAACAGTTTGCACAGCCCTATTTATGGAAATTTCTAGATATCTTGATGGGGGAAGGCTCTAAGTTTATAGGTAATTAGTTTGAGGGTCATTGCACATTGGAAAATTTTCTAAACAAGGAGTTCAACACAATGACAAAATGGTTGTATTATGCGGCATGTCCTCAATTTATGAATGAGATCACCAATGTGTTGGGCACAGCTTTGGTTGGGTATGTTTGAGTTGAGGAAATGTAGAAAGTCAGGAGTGTGATACCAGTGGAGTAATATTTGAATTGTTTTTATTGTAAAGTGTACATATTAAACTCAACAGACACTTAGTAATCAGCAGAAGGAGAGTAAAAACTATAAATGTAAACTGATTGTTAGATTACTATACAGGTTTTTTGGGAGACCCCCCTTCCCCAAGTTACTGTATGATCACTCCTCCTATGGGAGCAGATAATACCTCTTCTTCTAAAAATGTCAATCAACAGCCTAATCAAGTGAAAAGGCTTTTACCTATATGATGTTATTTAGCCCCATATACAGATTACATACAAATGAAAGTTTTGCATGTTTTCCTGTTACTTTTATCTCCACCACATTTGTCTATTTTGTGGACTGCACTTATTTAGGCCATGCCCACAATGATATGACACTACAACAATGAGGTCACATATACAGTATATTGTTTTTAGGAGACTGCATATTGGCACACCTCATGTAGACAGACACACAAATGCTAACTAGCTGCAACTTGTTAAAGTGGACCTTCCATCAAAACTGGAAAGTCCACTGCACTTATATCCCCCGAAATACAAATGGGATGAAAAAGCTTTATAAAAATAACCATTTACCAAAATAAATTAATGAAATAATGAAATAAATACTTACCTCACACCAGCTTCCAAAGCCTCTAGTTTTTGTATGATTTTTCTAAGCAATTTAAATTTAGGGGGTGGGAAGCTGTAGGGGAAACTTAATAAACAGTCTATAAGGGAGTTGAAAAGTATAACTGAATACTGTTTTTGGCATCTTATTAGTTTACTCAACTTACAGATACAACTTTCCACAAGTATTCTCTCAAATATATGTAGCATAATACTGTGGTCTAGAATGTTGTACTCGCTGTATTATTTAAATCTTAAAAAAACAATTATCACCAATTCTCTACCTGCTTTTCTTTTTAATAAGGATTTGTTGACCTCATCAGACAGCACTTACTAATTGCAGGTATATTGCTTATTTTTTATCAAGTTGGTAGCAAGTCACAACATGATTCACAACCATTTGAGTAGGTAACCATTATACATTTTATGGTTTACATATATATAAAGAATATACAGAAAGTAGGACTTCAGGGCATGGCACATTAGCTCCGGACACTGGTAGTATTCACACAATGCTAAGGGCAAGGGTGAACATTAACTTACTAATAAAGTGTATCCGGCACTAAAGCTCCCTGCGTTAACACTTAAAGGTAAACTTGGACTTGGTGCAAGTTGTCCTTTAATGAATGCAGCAACCCCCCTGATTGTATAACCCACCTGGTCTTATACTCACCATTGTCCTCCTCAATCCATTAATCTTATTGCGTGGGCCCGTCAGGAGTCACACAACCTGGCTTCACAAAAATGCTTGCCTGGTTCTCGTCTGCTTTTGGATTCCATTCCATTTTAGTTTTAGCATCGCAATTCCATTGAGGAGAGCCATAATCTGAAAGAGCACTGGAGGAGGCCATAAGTACAGCTCACCAAAGCAAAGAATAGGACTAAGTTGCACAAGGGCAAGCCAAAGACAATTTGGCAAGGCTGTGTAGCTCCTGAATGGGCCACACAGTAAAGATCACTGCATCAAGGATGAAGGTGATTATAAGACTAGGAGGGCTGCACTGGGGGAGAGATGGTATGACATTTATTGAAGGCCAACTGATACCAAAGTTACACTTATTATTTAACCCTCTCTCACCTAAATATTTAACAAGTAGATGACTTCTCCATAAGGGACTATGGAAAAAAAAAACCTCATTGATATCCTTTGGCATTAAATACACTAAGAAATTTTCCAGGAATACATGACACTAGTGTACTGCATAGGAGGAACATTCAACAAAGCCAACTAGGACAAAACACAAGAAGGATCTCACCATAGCATCATAAAGACTGACCAAGTTAGTAAAGAAATGTAATATTTGACATGTTGGCTACTGCTACATTAAGGGTCTGTTCACACCAGCAAGCAACGCTGAACAAACGCTGGTTTGCGCTGGCAGAAACAGTGCTGATGCTCTGATTCTGGCACATTGCACTGTTTCCTTTTTTTGTTATAATTTTGCAAGTGACAATTAATTCAGTTCAAACAGGTACAGCACAGTATGATGCAGTTCTTTTCTCAGTGTACAGCACTGCACCACAGTGGTGTGAGCTGCACCTTGCCTTGTATTTGCGTTGGGACTGCACTGGTAAAGGCTTCCAGCACAGTCCTAATGCATCTGGTGTAACAGAAGATGAGAAATATATGCACATTGTATTGGTAACCAGAGTCAGCATAAAGTATTAGATTCCTATGTGTTTTTTAATTTAATTGGTCTGTACCTTTTAAAGAATCTTCTGACCCAAAGAATTAGTATTACTAATAATTGCATGTATGAACATTTTCAACTGTTTGGAAACAGGAAGTGATGGAATCTCTTCACCAGGGACATGGCAAGTAAAAAAACAAAGGTTACAAACCTTCCCACACAGGCAAAAAACTACCACATATGCCCTCACTGAAAAGATTTTCTGTTACTACCTGTGTTGGGGACTGTACAGGAAATGAGGAAAAATCTCCCATGTGAGTACAAAGGTAGAGGTTTTAACTGTTCCACACTGCAGATGATTTTCTTCTGATATTTCAATAGTGTGTGGTTTCCATGTTGCACTTCACTGCTCTTGGCACAGAAAAGCTCCTGGCACAGGATGAATAGAGTCTCCAGAATAGCGGATATTAAAAGACATGACTTAGTTTAGGAGCTAGGTTAGTGTTAGGCTTTTGAAATTAAGTGCGGAAGAAGGTGGAGAGAACTAAAGCTGAAGTTTGATTTGCTTATAGTCTGTGTTCTCTCCTCCCCCAAAAACATGCTATTGACATTTTTAAATACACCCTTTTCCTTTTCAATATGCACCTTTTTTTTTAGACCTAGTGACATTATCACTGGGACTCTTCTAATGCACATTGTCAGTTCACAGTGTACAGCAAAATCACAGTAAGCAATGTTAGTACAGAAGAGAAGCCTGTACAACTGTGCGAGACTGAAGATAAGGCTGGAGTTCAGCTTTGAGTATGAATAATTGACTTTTTGGGCAAAATGGAATGAATTTGGAAGTGCATCTTGAACCTATCCTTGATAGAAGTAAACTCCTGTGCAGATTGTACTTGATATCAACCAGACTCGCAAAGATGTGCCTCGAATCCTCACCATATTGCTTTGGGCAGTGTGGATACTTGGGGCATAGGATCCATATTTGGATAGTGTCCAAAAGGGAAATGCTTCTGGACCCAGATGTTTTCTCATATAAACAATATACACTATGACTAATATTAATATCCTGAAAATGGCATGGACAGCCCTACCCAGGAATGTCAAAGTCTTCTCATAGACTTACTTTTTTTCAAATTTTTAGCAGCTAAAATATCAATTGCTGGGTGATGGAAAACTGCCATTTTGAGGCTTGATATTGCCAAAAACAAAATTTCCTGGAAAGACTCTTTAATATAATAATTGATAAAAAGACCTTTTTGAAAGGACGTGGAATTCCTAGATCAGATATGTACAAACACATGGCATGGGACTTTAATTAACTTACTAGGAGATGGAGGAAATCTAAATAAATACATGAAATGCTGTAGTCAGAGAATTGAGGGGCCACCCTGGCCGATGACGGTTTTTGTGGTTAAAAAAAAGCAATTTTTTTACCCCCTATCTTCTGTAAGGCTTTGTCGGTCTGGAGCAGCCTTGTGTGTCTTGTCAGTCATTGTCAATAGCCAATTTTAATTTCTATTCTGTTTCTTTACTTCTTTCTCAACTCTCTTGCGTATACCATACAGCACAGAAACTAGAGTTTCAGATTCCAGAAAGGAAGACTAAATATGACTTATGGACAAATAAACCACAGGAGGCTCACATGCAAACAACAATTGGTTGCAAAGTCTTATCTTTCTTTATTGACATCACAAGGATTTATTGAAAAATAGCAGCATACTTGACAATGGCAATTGTTATATTATTATTATTATTATTGTTATTCTTATATTATATTATTATAATATTAAACTTTAGGAGATATTGTAACTTTGTGACATGATACCTTATTTTATTATGAAATTCTGTTCATTAGTAATATTCAATGTATGTTTCACTGATTGAAACCCTGAAGAGAAAAAATTGACTTTTTGGATTTCCTGGACAGCGTTGGCAGTTTATTTGTTGCCCAGAGTTGATCTACACCCAGTCAAAAGAATGTAATGAAGTGAAGCTAAATAACCTCTGACTAATAGTGTGGGGATCTTAGAAAGGAAGCTTCAAAACAATTCCTAGGTTTCTCAGCTAGTTTCACAAAAGGGCTGATTTACTAATCCTCTATCTAGCATATAGCTGGGAGAATGCCATTTGCATGGCACTGCTGCCACTAGATGGTTGTGAGGAGCATAGGAATTGCTCTTTAGTGCCATCTAGTGACTGTAGTGCCCTGTGAATGGCATTCACCTCGCTATCTGCTGGGCAGAAGATTTATACACCAGCCCCAAAGGAAGCAACTCAGTACTGTGTGTCTGAGCATCTGGATTGCACGTATTGTCAATTATCATTATCAATGCCATCACAGAACACTGTCAAAAGGCTCCTTACAGAGCTTACATATTAACAAAATGTGAAAACCATTTGCTGGACTGTTATTTTTTTTCACTTTTTTTTTGTTTTTTTTACAGAAAGAGCTTGCTGAGGAAGGGGTAAGTGTTTTATAGTGACAGTTTCACATGTAAGACATACAGCAAAATATTTAAAACTTTCTGGTTCTACCATATTCCATATGGTTTTAGTTCTTTTGTTAATGGGCCTTCATTTCAGTTTGACACTAAATCAATTAAGTAGTAATAGTTCTTAGACAGGGTTGCATATTTACAGTTTTAAGTCACCCAAAGTATGCACTATCTGTAAAAAAATAAATCAAGACAACTGGACTTGCTGTATTTTTTCTTCTTAAAGACGTTTTGCTGGTCATCCGACTAGCTTTCTCAATTCAGGATGAGAAAGCTAGTCGGATGACAAACGAAACATCTTCAAAAAAAAATACAGCAAGTCCAGTTGCTTTGATTTATTTTCCACAAATATACCATGATATGGATGAATGAGAACCTTCACAGACTAAGTATACAATGTTTTACAATAAAGTAATTTCACAATACACGTTTAATAATTAAACAAAGTTTTAATTTGACGTATAATATTTAGATAACATTTTGGAGATTATATTGCATTTGTTCACAAATCATATAATTTTGTTGTTTTATTTGAACTATTGTTATGAAAAACGTTTGCACAAGTATGTGTCTTTTAGAATCTTTATTAGCTAATTCTCAAGTCATGTGACTTTTCTTGGTGAATGTTAAAAAAAAAAAAGTCAGTTTGGCCATCTGAGATGCAAAACAGGCACAGGGGCCAACCTCTTCACAGGGTTACGATTTATTAGCATTGTGACATATTCTCATATTGGAACCCAATTCCACCCTATAATTTGTTACCTCCCCTATTTCCTAACATCATCTTAATTTGTATTTGACAATAAAAATGTGCAGGAAAATAGTTTATAGCTGTGGGGTGATTTTTTTTTCTTTTCTACCAGTGCCGCCAGTCACCTACCTGCACTTGTGAAAAAGGAGAAAGGGGGCTTTCTGGATCTCCTGTAAGTATTCCTGACTTTGCTCTTTGTCTGTATGATGTCAGGTTTAAGTTGGTATTTGTTTTATTATATACATTCAAGACTGGGCTGGGAAGTTATCCAATGCCATAATACAGTAAAGCCTTTTCTTTTAATAGGGTAAAAAGGGCCGACCAGGTGATGATGGCATTCCAGGTCAGAAAGGTGGCAAGGTACAGTACTTTTTTTTTCTGAAAATTTAAGAAACAACAGGTAATCCTGAATAACGCTGCATTTTGTGAAACACTTAAGAAAATACATGAACCTTCCTCCCAACGTAAAGTTGCTGGGTGAATGCTGTTCTCCAGGCATTACTGCGCATAGACAGCAGCAAGGAGCAAAGGAAGTTCTTCCTTCTGCTAACTGTTGTTTTGGCATTTGACAGTTGAGTGTCAAAGGGTAAGGTTTGAAGGCAGAATGTTATTTGGCATTGGGAAGATGTTAAGGCCCCATTCACAGCCTGGGCTTAGGATTTAAGCAGGCTCCTCTGTAATCCACTTAAAGACTTCAGCACCTATGTTACCTCAGAAGCATTTCAGACCGGGTTGGGTTCACTTTCAAAGGCTAAAACATCTCAAAATATATGTAAACCCTAACAATGAGCTTCTCTTGTTTGCCACCTTTTGGTGATACCATTATTCCAGGGAAGCATTTTGTTATATCAATTTGATAAGTGCAAATTATATCTGTTTATCATGTCATTGCATGTGTCTTCTGTACACTTTCTGTGTTATCTCAAGGAGTTTAATAAGCAAAAGAGAAATGGCAGGACTGGCAACACTCAGTCCACAAAAATGCTGTGTGTTGTCAGCCTACAACGGGCTTAGGAACTGATCGCATTTCTGGCAAATCAGCAGGTATTCTTCTGTACTTGTGGGGGTCTTGTAAAAACCGTGCAAGGGATAAAACAAAGGAAAATGTGCAAGTACTGCAAATATGTACTGCATTTTATTTTTTATTCTTAACATACTAAACATTAAGGAACAATGCCATGTACAAGAAAACAAAAATACTTTTTTGTTTTAATACCACCATAATTGCCACAATAGCTTTTTACATTCCATTGGAATATAGTTGCCTTTTGTGGTATTATAAAGTATTTTGTTTTTTCTGTATTTGTTTCCTTTTACGTTAACATGGCAGTAACACAAAGAATCTGGATCAGTAGTGTGCAGACTATTGGATCCTTATCAGAAAAGCATATAAAATATCTCTGATTTTAGTAATGTTTGTAAGCTGGTTGGTTAATGAGCACCAGACTTTGAGGCAGACTGTTTTTTGGAATTACCTGTTAAATGACAATATGGTGCTTTTGTCTTTATTACAGGGAGAATCTGGACTTAACGGAATTCCTGGAAGAGATGGACTAGAGGTAACACTAGAAACAGATCTAATATAATATGGATGGGTTATAAATGACCATATACAGTATTTATTACAGGTATTTCTATAGCACCCTCAATTTACACAGCGCTTTACACAGTGCACATTCACATCAGTCCCTGCCCTCAAAGAGCTTACGATCTAAGGTCCCTATCTCACATACATACAGGGCAAATTTAGACAGGAACCAGTTTACTTTCCAGCATGGCTTTGGAGTGTGGTAGGAAACTTACAAAAGCACAGGGAGAACATGCAAGCTCCTTGCAGATAGTGTCCTGGCCAGGTTTTGAACCATAGACCACCAGTGCTGCAAGGCAGAAGTGCTAACCGCTATGCCAATGTACTGGCTAATGTGCCTAAAGGGTCTCCCATTGAAAACAGACAGTTCCTACTTGATAAATATTGTAAACTGCCTGGCAGGGTCTACGCACCCACTGAGGTCGTTATGGCAAATTTTGACCCTCATTAAAGTAACCACCTCTGGCTTTGTGACATAGGCTCCTAGACAAGAGTGCATTATGTTTGCAACAAATTGCCTAAGCCCTGATGAAGGGGGATGGTTTTTGGACACCCATAATGCATTTTTCACATATTTTTCTGCCATTTTTGGAATAAATAAAATACATATTTGGGCTCACAAAAGCATAGTTGGCAATTCTTTTTCGATTGACCACATACAGAGCACCTACAGAGAGGGAAACCATGGTTTCAGGGAGAACCCCCTTTTTTTGGTAGCTGGTGAACCTAAGCCACTAGACCGAATCATCATTTCTCTTCTAAGCCTTAGATGCAGATCTAGCATCTCCCTTTCACCACGATTTTGACTCATGTGCTTTTGGCATTTAAGTTTAGACTGCACAGTAATGTATGCATTCGAGGATGGGACAGCTTCCTTCTATTAAAACTTTCGTTCTGCAAAAATTCCCAAATTTCCAGCAACTCACCTTCTGAAAGTGTTTAGAAAGTTCACCAAGAAGTGTATATGACAATAACAATTTTAATCTAAACAATTTGACTACTGTACTCGTCAGAATTATGTTTCTGATGTTTTGTTTTTTTCTTTTCAGGGAAAACCAGGATATAAAGGAGAGCCGGTAATGCATTCAACCTCTTGATTACATATAGTAAATGCATGAAATGTGCATAGTGTGGTCTTAAAGTGAAAGCTACAGATGAAATAATAAAGTATGAATAGTAAATATTCAGTGGATTCCACTCTGATAAATAATCCAGAGTTCAGTCTGAATGCCCCTCTGTGCTATTTTCAATTGTTCATTAAATTTCATGAAACCCCACTGAAAGTACTAACGTAACATTCAAAGCCTACCTTGGGGCACCAGAAAAAAATATCCTTGCAGTGGGGCCCCTTTAATTATTTATTTATTTCAGGTATTTATATAGCACTATGAATTAATGCAGTGCTTTACATATTATGTATTCACATCAGTCCCTGCCCTCAAATAGATTGCAATTAAAGGTCCCCATTTTTTATATGCACAGATATGAACTGTTAACTTACCCAGCATGACTTTAGAGTAATGCGTATTACTTGCATTATTCCTCTCTCTGGCATGCTTTGCCACCAGCCCCCAAAGCCACTTCCCTAAGGCATTCCCAACTACAGTTGCATGCTGATGTCATCAAGTACAATGCAGGGCAAGTAGCCCTGCATTTTACATAAGGACAGTGAGGGACCGCCTACAAAATGGACCATCAGCGAGAAGAGTAGAGTGCTGAAGCCTTCCGGAGTGAGGAGTAAGGTAATTATTACAGTTTATTCCTCTACCCCTAGACTTAATGAGCATTTTACCCTTACCGTGCAAGGGGGCCCACTGCAAATGTAGCTTTTGTGTAATCCCCAGAGTTGGGCTTTAATGCTTTGCAGGAGCAAAAACAAACTCTCTTTTGAGTATAAAGGTTTTATTTGACATATTTTTGTCTTTTTCCTTATAGGGTGAGAGAGGCGAGTGTGGAATTCCTGGTATCAAGGGTGATCGGGTGCGTATGTAAATAACACTGGTGACAGTTGTTCCATATGCTGTAAAGATAAAAATTGTCAATAATCATACAGTAGGTAACTGTAATTGCAATTGTGTTCATTTGCCTTAGTCAGAAGATCCTGAAGTTTTAAAATCTGCAGCAATTGCTTCCAAACTTACATGTAGTGCCTTGCTTCTATTACACACAATATCTCATGCCTATTCTAAATGCAGTGCCTCATATCATTCTGCTACATGCAGTGTGACACATAACTTCCAATTACACACAGTGGAGTTGGACCACTAAATGCAAATGGGATGTTCACAATGCAAGGGAATTTTCACTTTGCTGGGGAGTTGCATGAGGTGACTTTCATCATCGAATGTGCAAGCAAAGATACTGATTTTTTTCTTCTTTTCGTTGCATGTGATTGGGTATTATTTGCAAAGTGAATTTCCACCACATTTACTAAGATAAGGGTAATGTCCATTGCGACGTGCAAATTCCCTTGGAAAGTGAACATCCTATTTGCCTTTAGTAAATAAACCCTAGTGTCTCATGCCTCTACTACTTCACTGAAAGAGCACTGGCCGAAAGGATCCGAGTGCCGGCGCAGACTCAGCTACACAGTCTGCATCCGTCAGAGATGCAGACCGTGCAACTGCTCCCGCAAGTCAAGTACGCGGTGTGTGACCGCGTACCTGACTTCTGAGCTGGCTGCAGGTCACAAAGTACCGGCTCGCGGGCCGCAATTGGCCCGCGGTCCTGGAACACTGAGATCCCGGCATTTTTGCCGCTCCTTTGGAATCTGACGCCCGAGGCAAACGCCTTGTTTGCCTTGCGGCAGATACGCCCCTGCCTGTAGCCCCAACCTCTGAAACCCATGTCACTGCTCTGTTCTGTATACCTCTTGGATTTGGTACAGTCTTACAGCCTTCCCTATGCTGAACTATCTTTAACAACCATCCAACAGACTAGTCAGAGAATGCGCCAATGTCTTTAGAAGATTAAATATGGTAATAATTGTTGGTTATGTGTTTAGACGAAGCACTGAGATCTTGAGGAATGCTGAATTAAGTTTTACTTGCTTAGAAGAACATTACATATATGTAGACAGAACTGGAAGGAAACATAGAGAAAATAACTTCCTGTGTATCATAGATAAGCATGCACATATGAGCAGAAATAATAACATTGCACTACAGTGCCATCTACAGCTCAAAGGACAAATTACAGTCAGTAATACAATCAATATATGCTGTTGTATTTCCGACATAAATTTGGTCTCTTTCAGTTTTATTCTATAAACAGTACAACTGAAACAATGATATTTAAAGTAGTAACCCATAGCAACCAATTAGATTTCAGATCATTAGTGTCTGTCAACATGTGTTCTCTGGTTGTTGTGGGTTACTGCCTTATTGCTTTACTTCTTAAGTCTGGGCAGGATTATATTAGTGTGCCACATTCTGAAATAAATAATTAATAGAAACTTTTTTATTTTCATCTTTTAGGGTCCTGAAGGTCCTACTGGTCCCAGAGGATTAAGAGGCGTGCAGGTAAGAAAACATTTTAGTCGATATGTACCCAAATTGCAGCACAAACATGTTTTACTTTCAAAGATTTTGTGGAATCATACTGGTGTATGACGTTCCATACAGAAACGTTCCATTCCAGACATTCCATGTGGGGGGCAGTGCCCAGTTCACTGACATCACTGGTTGCCAGTAACTAGACGGGACACTGGCCAAAGTGTCCCTCTCAATACCTGGTAACCAGTGATATCACTGGTTGCCAGAAGCTGGGCAGGACGCCGGTCAGAGCATCCCAGATTGCTAAGAGCTTGCCAGGTTCTTAGCAATCTGGGACGCTCTATCTGGAAAGGGGGCAGCAGACACACTGCAAACATTGTGCAGCAGGACGGCCATGCACAATTTTTTCAAAGCACATAAAGTGTATCTAAAGCCATAGAGGAGTAGAGAAGGGATAGAACTCCAATCGAGTTTTTATTGGGGTCTTTATCTCCACTGGGGTCATTTATTCATTCTATATGTCCTAGTGGACACTGGGACTGAAAGGGAGGGATATTCCAAAATGTTTAATTTGTCACCAAAATAGGAATAGAAGAGAAATATTCAATTTGGGACACTTTTTTCTGTGACAATGAAAATAGAACTTAAGCCAAAACTTATAGAGAAAAGAGGGGTTAGAACACTTGTTTTTTATTGCTGTTTTTGATCCCATTAAGGAAATTCACCTTCTATTTTTATCCTTGTGACCGTAGTCACTGAGAGTGGAAATGAAAGAAAATCCCAAATTTTGAGTTGTCACTAGAACTGGGTCTTCCAATGGGAAAACTAGTTCTGATAACCCTGTTGACAACCAAAGATTTCTCTTACTTTGGAGGAATTTCCTCTCACTTCCTGTTGTGGCTATCGGATAGGATGTGAAGGGAAATCTCCCCAATAAGACAGATGCCAAAAAAAAGAAACTGACAGGTTATAGCCCTCCCTTACTCTATCCAATATGAAAAACAAAAAAAAAGTTTCCTTTGTTATGAAATCTCTTCTTACTTCCTGTTGTGTCTCAAAAATAAAGGAAACGCCTCCCAAAGGTAAATCAACAGCAAAAAAAAAAAAAAAATGATGGGAGTTTTCACTTTATCGAAAATAAAAAAACATAAAAAGCAATTAAACATACTTAAATATGTCTATTAGGCTGTATTAAAATGATCAAGGTGATTCTCATGTGGAATTCTAGCAAATAATACTGTAATAAATACTTTCAGAATAATGTCCAAAATAATGTCCAATAATTGTCCAATCATGTGAAGAGCATCTGCATGATTTGCAGCATCATTTAACCCAGGCCTCAAATCCAGTTTTGAAAAATCTTACTAACTCAGATTTTAAAAACTCTGGACGATGAGAGCGCCATTGAATGCCTTGTCAACAATTTCAGTTTTATCCATTTTTTAAACTTCATTACCAAACGCCTACCATTGCTCAAGCCATTAACTATGGATCTCAACAGCCAAACAACCTTCTTTCGTCAGAAACTCAATTACTGCTCTTTGTTTCAACTTCTCATCCAAGATTCACAATTTAATAAATTTCATTTAAAGTGTTCAAGGCCCCCCAGGAGATCAGGGACTTGAAGGACTCCAAGGAGCAAAGGTAAGGAAATATTATGTGTGAACATACAGACTGGGCATATAGCAATGTCAGTTTTTAGTTAAAAAAATAAAAAATGTGTGAAGTAATACTGTATATGTGAGAAAAACTGTCATTCATATAATTTGCATAAAACTACTCAGTTCCTTAGTAGCAGATACTTTACATTGAAATCCTCAGCTACTCTTGACAGTCCTACCATACTAAACAAATGACAAAGGCTGTGAAATATTGACTTAGTATTAACTAAAAAGAAAGTTTGTTCCGTCTACCAATTATGGGGTGTCTGCTAAAACGACTTGAGCAACCAACTTAAAGGAGAACTATGGGGTTAAGGCTTTTCCCCATAGTTCTCCTTAGGGTAACGGGAGGACACAAACTAGCGTCCTCCCGTCACCCTAGGCACAGTATACCGCGAGCTACAGCTTGCGGTATACTGAGACGCTGCAGCTGAAGCGGATCCCCACAATTATGTCTGGATCCGCCCAGCTGCATGACTGACAGCTGGCTCTGCCTATCTAGAGACAGAGCCAGCTGTACCCGCCCCCTCCCGCGTCCGTTCCTCCAGTCAGCGCTAGCGGATCGGAGCGGGGAGGGGGGAATCCAGCCCCTCCCCTGTCACGGCAGAGAGCCGTGACAGGATCGAGAGGTGAGCGAACGCCGGTATGTGTTCGCTCACCTCCCGATCTACTAAGCCGACCTGTGACAGTCTCATTGTCACAGGTCGGCTAGAACTATGAGGTGAGTGAAAAGCATGAGAGGGGGAGGTGTTCTGTATTCATAACTAGGGATGCACTGTAATTTCCACCACCGAAACATATCAGCTGAAATTGTGAGGTATCTCTCCTCCCCACTGTGTGGTGCTTTTTGTCCCTTCTGACACAGCGCAGCGTCCAGCGGGGAGGAGAGAAACTGTCAGAGGAGGCCGAGCGGTGCGGGGGAGGAGACACCCAGTGGTTCACAGGAGGCCGGGCTCTCCTCCCACACCGCCCCCTCAGCCTCCTGTGATCGATCAGGATGGAGAGAGGGGGCGGAGACAGACATGCTCTGTCACAGGAGCCCGAGGCGGTGTTTTGAGGGAGGAGTCAGCTGTCAAAATAGATCGAGCTCTCCTCCCCGCACCGCCGGCTCACAGGAGAGCAAGTCAGGATGGAGAGCGGTACCAGCAGTCAGTGATCAGCTGATCGCTGACTGTTTGTAATAACTGGACATAGTATGAATTACTATGTACCAGTTATGAATGAATAGGAAGTGATCTACATCACTTCCTATTCATTCATAATTGTGTACATAGTAACTCATAGTATATTTACAATGTATGAATGAACAGGAGCAGTCAGTATAGAGCATTCCTGTTCATTTATAACAGGGGCTGCAGAAAAAGAGATTGTGGACTATATTTCCTTAATCTCTTTTCCTATTTTAAAAGAGAAATATCAGGGGACTGTTTGATATTTTACCAAAGCCCCCACAGTATAACTACAAAATAAAAATATTTAATAAAAATAAATAAATTCAAAATAAATAAATAAAAATAAAATATAATTTAAAAAAAAGTTTATAAAAAATAAATAAAAATAAAATATTTAAAAAGATTAGAAAAAAAAAATATTTTCGGTTTCGACCTGACATTTTTTTTAATCGATTTAAAATTTTCATTTCGGTGCACCTCTAGTCGTAACACACTTTCTGTCCTAAGATAACAACGCTATTCTTCCACAGATACAGTATGGCAAGTGTTGTCATCCTAGGACAGAAAGTATTGCCAGCAGGATCATCAAATGAAAATATAGGAAACAAAATTTTAAATATCTAAAAAAAGAAAACAAATGCAGCTGCCACATCTAAGGACTGGTAAGCTGTGATATATTACATTTTTTGGGTTTAAGTACGTTTTACATTTTCCAATCTCTAAGACTCCCTTTCAGCTAATATGCCGACCCCATTCCCTGTACCTAAACCCTTCAACCCCCATTATTCCTCCTCTGCACCTACTGTCCCCCCTACCAGCTCCTAAAATCCTCTCCACCTTGTACAATATGACACCTCTGTGCAGGAGCAGTGATTTAGTGGAATCCTTGCTGAAAGTGGTGGTGGTAGAGAGGGTATTTTAAGTAAGTCTTATGGGTCCCTCAGAAGCAGGAGCCCAGTTGCAACCACAACCTCTGCAACTTCTGTTCTTTTCCTAAGCCACTGGGATTTTCTATCTCAATTGAGACTTCAAGCTAAGATCACAATCTATATATAAAACAGCAACAGCGGAGGACTTTAGTTAGTTGGACACATGGATGTTTTTTTCCCCATATCAAGAGACAAAAGGTAGACACAAGTAAAATCTGCAGCTGGGTAGAAGAATTATTGGGGGAATTCCGTCATAGTTTTTATTTTTACTTAGAATGGGAAAAAGTTTGAGATAGAATGTCAGGGAACCAAGAAACCAGACTACTAAATAAAGTGCAGGTTAAAAAATAAAGGAGTTTATTGAATAAACAAAATAGCAACAAATAGGTAAATCCAAGACATAGTCAGAGCTGAGCCAGGGGTCAGAAGCCAAAGCAGGCAGTTAGCCGAGACAGGTCTTGGAATGCAGAGAGCAGGATGAACACGTACAATAGCCGGAATCTGGAGCCAGGAGATCAGTAGACAGAGCCAGGATCATAGACAGAGTACAGGAACAAACACTTGGTAGGTCTGAACAAACGCAAGGGGAGAAACCAAGTGAAAAGACTGATGACTATATAGTGAACTGGATTTGCATCATCACTGTGAGACAGGAAGTTGCCAGGAGTTTGCTAATAGTCTCAGAATGATAAAGTTTACGGTTATACGGGTTTGGTCTAGGAGCAACAGTCAGTGTCAGAAACACTGCACAGAAGCTTAACCTGCAGCTCAAGTGGTCAAGGAAGGGTAAGACCCCCTCTCATAGAGCTTCTGATGTGTTCCTATTGCTGCCTTTGTGCCCACTAGGCAGATTTCCCCTTACTTCCTGTCCTGCAGACAGGGCAATAAGTAAGAAAAAATCTCCCCAAAGCAAAAGGAAAACCTATCTTTGACGGATGTCACCAGAAAAAATGTCCCGATAAGGAGAGTTCCCTTTATGTCCCCTTCTTCTGTTGATAGTATAGGAGAAGAAGACAGGATAGGCAAAGGAATCTCCTCAAAGGGAATGAAATAATAGCCTGACATAGATAGTAAAGAAAATGACAAAATGTCTACGCCATGTCACCTAACGGTATTATTATTATTAACAACATTGTAATTGGTTCAAATATATTGTTTAATACAAAAATATTGTTTACATTTTTCCATAGGGTGAGAGAGGACTCCAGGGACCACCTGGATTTCAAGGAGAAACAGGGATAGGACTGCCAGGTGCCAAGGTAATACATTCCTGAACCATTTTACTTATGATCCTCCTAGATTCAGGACTGTTGTTGGATGTGTAAGGGTACTCTATAACTAATAGAGGCTTGTATAGTCCAAATTTCTATGCATTGTTGATGCATTATGTGGACACCTCTGTGGCTTACCTTATTACAAGGAAACAATCTATTATGGACAATATACCAGTTCTCCAGAGTACCAATGAGTAGGACTATTGCATTGATCACATAAACATTACTGGACTTTGCCTTCATGACAGACATTTTGTTACATATAAACTATTTACAATGCCATGGTATATGATGGTGCTACATGAATCATTCATAACAACCAGGCACCAGGCTTAGTTATTCCATTCCTGTGCACTGAACTTTGGGGCTTTTTCTTTCCTGCTGTTATTCCTATTTTCAGTAGGGCAGCTTTATTTTCCAGTTCATCAGTCTCATAAGTCTTGTCAGTCTGAACGTAAAGCATTAAATTCTAACCAACTAGGGTTTCGAAGAGACTGGTTTGGTGGACCTTACTGATGGAGAAAAGCTGCATGCAGGAAAGGCAGCAACCCCCCCCCCCCCCAAAAAAAAAACAAAAAGAGACTGAAGATCAGTTTTACGGGGGATGAAAACCTGGCCAGGTGTCTAGTTTTCTGGAGCCTTCATAATAATAATGATAAGGAATGACAATGCCTTGCATTCCACTGACTCACCCTTACCATCAGTGTTACTTTACCCAGTCTTTCACTTTAGGCCCATTATAGATATTCCCTAGGTCCATTTACAAAGGAAAGAGAACAATTAATGTAGGCCTTACAGTTCTCAAATTACAAGAATCATTCCATATCCTATACAATATCATATATCCCTATACATAGGAGAAAGTTCTGTTAATTGATAGATCTTTGCAAAAGCAACAGTGATTGCATCAGGACATGACAATGGGTGATAACAATATTTTGTTTTTATTATTTGCTCCCTTATGTATTTAGGGAGACATTGGAGTACAAGGTAGACCAGGCCCAAGTGGTCCTCCAGGAATTGGAGAGCCCGGACTACCGGTGAGTATTCTGATTTATGTTTTTTTTTCCTTGCTTGGTAAAGTATCTGCATTAAGTTTAGAAAATTCCAATATTCTAAATATACAACATGCTTAACTAGTTATTTATAAAAGATAAAAGTGAATAAAATGTGGGATACAGCATAACCTAGAATTGTTCAATCGCTTCTACTACCTGGGCTAAGATGTTCTTAGATGGCTCTCACAAAATCACATTTACATCTGCATTGATGAAGATGAAAAAAGAATTGGTTGGCAAGATTTCTTACCAATAGTGTCACTATTTTTTGTATCCTTCTTAATTTGACAATGTCATGAGTATGTTGCTCCCCATCCTAGGGATACCTGCAAGGAGAAAATGCTAGGAATGGCCAGTGAGTGCCATATATTGTGTATGTATTATATATGGTGTATGCCTATAAGCGAATTCATTATCCTGCAATTGTTTTCCTACATGGGATGCAGTACCTACTAAAATCCAACAGGTGGCACTGCTAGTGTGGGTGGACAACACTACAGTTGCAAGGTACATCACAGTGCATGACCTATTAAAAGGAGTTGTGCAACATACTCACATTAACATCATCAACTGTAATATTGATCCATATTTTTACTATTCAGTATTTAATTATGTATTAAAGAAAACCATTTAAGAAAGGGCATTTGTAAAAACCTGAATCTGCATTCACGGATCTATTATTGCATCAATACTTCTCAATGATACATGTGTGTGAAGTTATTCACTTACATCATGACATTCACCCTAACACTTCTGCTCTGACAGGGAGCGAACACAAGTAAAGAGAATAAAATTAAGTAAGCCATGAACGGAAAGGTTGCACAATTATACCAATTCAAGGGTGGCTATTGATATTATTACATATGCCTATTGATGACTGGTTCTCTTTAAAATTTAGAACACCCAAAGTGTATATTTCTTTACTCCAACCTCCTGCTGGATCCATTATACATGCGGTCTCACTCCCACTGGTGGATTTCCCATTATGAATAAAGCATCAAGACAATGCTTGGCACTTGTTTTATTGCACAATGCAAACCCCATTTACATTGTTATTTATTGTAAAAAAAAGATTTAAACAGATAAAAACAAACAATAATAACAAATTGCGTTTAATTATTTTTGTATGTACTTTCTCTCTGTACTTCCAAAGCCATTTAGTCTTATTTGTCTTTCGGACAAATTAATTCTTATGAATTATGCAACCAGTAGTGTATAGACCTACATCATTATAATTTATAGAAAAGTACATTTCACCATAATCCCTGAAATCAGACCTCTTTTTAAGTGAAAACACACCTAACAGAGAATGCTATAAGACACTAAGTTCCGTAAACCCAAATCATGTCGGGGCAAGTTTACAGTGATTTAGCTTCAGTCTGAAAAATATTAACAAAATCCGTCAGCTGTTATTTTAACTTAAGATTGGGAAACAAAATGTGATATGAATTTTAGTTGATTGTCTTATAAATTGTTGTTTTACAAAGTGACATCTTATGATAAAATACCACTTTATAGAACCTTATTTTTGGTTAAGAAAATGGTTCTATTGTACCGGTTTTGATTCTGTCCTATGCTCTCATCAAGACAAAAAGACAATGTTCGCTCCCAGCCATATTACTTTTGTCAGATGCAATCTTTGAAATTATAGGACTGCATTATTTTTAAGCAAGTTACAACTAGACAGACTACAAAGGAATCCGTGTTTGTGTTATGTGTCAGCTCAGCGGGTTGTGTTTATAACATTTTGATATATTGTAATGATTTCATTCTAACAGGGCCCTCAAGGACCTCAGGGGATTTCCGGAGAGAGAGGATCTATAGGAGAGGGATTGCCAGGACCAAAAGTAAGCTCATCTATCTATTCCTTATAAATTGTGTAGTGAAATTGTGTAAAGAAATTGTCAGTTTATCAGTCAATTTTAAGGTGGAACTATCTTCAGATACCCAATGATGGGCAGACTGGCTTGTCCAGCTCTTTCTGGGTAGCCTGATTTCCAACAGATTTGGCCATCCGCATATATGATCAATTTTGACAGATATGGGCATTTGAGGAAGATGTGAAAGTCTTTTGATGTAGATTATTGGGAAACCTGCAAGCAGGGTGCACTAGAGCATTCCCACAGGATTTGGAATCCTCAGGTTTCCCAGGAGGCTGTGTGACATCACCGGTGCCTAGGCTTAGGGCTGGATGCCACAATCTATGTTAAGGTACTTTTACTATTAATGGCTAATATTGTTTTCCCCCTTAGTATGTAACTAATAGTTAGCATAGGGGTGGGTGACTAATCTAATATTACCTTTTAATAGGACTTTTATGACTATTACACTAGAAGGTCTCAAACATTCTTCTGTAATTTCATTCCTAGTGAATAGTCTATTGTGATTATCCAAGCAAGATAAACTGGATACATTTTTGTATGCAGGGCTGGATTTACTTTCTCTGCTGCCCCAAGGCCAGGTTCCTCGATCAACTACCTTGCAGTGGTCCTGGGTCCCCCAGAAGAGCGGGGGACCCTGAAAACCACGGCTGGGAGGTAAGAAAAGCAGACTAATTACAAGTGATCTCTGCATTGCCGAGCTGATCTCTGCACTGCCGGGGAGCTGCAACTTACCCAGCAGATGGGCGATAGGAATTCCACACCCCAGCCACCCCTCTACTCCCTGCTGCCCCGAGGCTGGGAAATACGGTCCTGTTTCCATGTACTAACAATAGGTGTAAGGCTGCAACTTAAGGGCAAGTAATTTTATAAGCGATAAAGGAGCCCATGAGATAGCTGAGGCACCCGTAGGTGGGTGTAGTGCCCAGTATATAACAGATCCAACAGGGATCAGATAATAGGATATTTATTGTAAAACACCAATAACGTGTAAGGCAAGTTAAAGTTGCTTATTTACATACCAAATGCAACGCAGACTTAATACACAGCTGGGGTCTGCAGGCATTCAGTGCATGAAAGCATGGCAAGAATCCCACTACATGCAGGGTAGTGGATTCGAAGGGATCAGCACGTGAACCATCCAGGAAATCCTGTTTTGATACTGGATCTTGTACATCAGATTATTTTATAAGAGTATAATAAATATGATGTACCATTTCTCTTGTAGGGTGATCGTGGATTTGAAGGACAAAGAGGACCTCGTGGGATGCCAGGGCTCGGTATTCAGGGTGAAAAGGTCAGTGTTATATACCCAATAAAGCAGACTTTTATTTTCACTCTCTACCTTGCATGCACATGGACCTATGGCTTTCGCTTATACTGATTTAAGTACATCTCAGATTACGTACTATTGTAACCCCTAACAGTAGGTTCATGCTGCTAGCCCTTTGCATGAGCTGTTAACACATTTATGTATGCTTTATTATAGTGAGGTGTTCTCCATAAAATACAAAATGAACTGGACCTCCATCCAAAGCATTACCGTTACCTACACACCATCAGTTGATGCCTTACATTTTCCAACATATAGAATCACATTCTAAACATAATTGATACATTTTCCTCCTAGGGAGAATATGGACCTCCTGGTTTGCCAGGCCCAATTGGTTTACCTGGAGTTGGGATACAAGGAGAAAAGGTAACATATTTCTTTATATCTTATTAATAAAAGGAAAATTATGCTTTGGATTTATAGTTTTGTTCAGTCAGTCTTGTAATTCAGACACCTCTGCCAAAAAGCACAGCCAGGTCTTAGATCAGGTCTTGGTCAAGAACACATCTCCGGCCAGCCTTGTGGACATTGAAAGCAGCACACTGATGAGTTATCACTCTGTTATCTTCATGTAATCGCATATAAGCTGCAGAAGAGTCTGATTGGCTCCTATTGCTGGTCCTCCTTCCCCCAGTTTGCAAGCTGCTGAAGGTTGCAGAAGGCTGATAGGAAGATAAATAGAGGAACTTAAACTAGTTACATTTAAAAAAAATGTTTTTAGTTTAATAAAAAATTGTGGTAACTCCTGCCTGGAGTTACAAAAATCTTTAAAAACTGAACCATGGAACTAACTGTGTGAAATGACTTCTAGCTTCATGAACTGTAGTCCTATTGAACTGCTAAACTAAATATTGGTTCTGCCCAGGAAATGGCTGCTCCATTGCAGATATTTAGACCTATGGTCAAAGCTGGGCCGGCTGCAATATTATTCGTCCAATCCATAATAACATATAAAAAATAATTTGAAATAAAACAATTCAGGAACCTCATTCAGTTATGAACACAGACCATATGTTGCATTGATAGCATTAGTAACTGTAGCTCAGAGGACATGGCTCAGATAGAAGAATTACCTATGAGATAGAAGTTGGAGGCTAGGTGGCTCTATAATTATATTACCATGGGGCACATCATGTGTAGTAATGCACTGACTGCCCACTAGGGTTATAACTAGGGTTGCATCGATACCGATATCAGTATTGGTGCTGATACTGGGCATTTCACTTGTACTCTTGAAAATGCCCCGACACTAAGCGCCGATACCGACGCTTTACATTTTTTAACATGAGTGCTTGCTGGGGTCCTCAGACAGGCTGGGGACCTCGAGGCCGCTGTCTTTTACAGCGCTGGTCCGGCCAAAAATATCCTCCTCTGAGCAGCCATAGGGTGATCTGAAACAGCCCTGGTACCCACACTAACCCGAGCAGCCATGGGGAGAGCTACACGCAGCCCTGGTGACACCGCACTGCCCTAGTGAGACCTGCACACAGACTTGGTGAAACTGCACAGCCATGGTGAGACCCATACGCAGCCCTGGTGACAGTTCACAGCCCTGGTGAGATTGCACAGCCCTGGTGAGACCTGCACGCAGCCCTGGTGAGACCTGCACGCAGCCCTGGTGAGACCTGCACGCAGCCCTGGTGAGACCTGCACGCAGCCCTGGTGAGACCCATACGCAGCCCTAGTGAGATCACACAGCCCTGGTGAGACGGCACAGCCCCGGTGAGACCAGCACGCAGCCCTGGTGAGACCCACGCAGCCCAAGTGAGACTGCACACAGCCCTGGCGAGAGACCCTGCACATTCTCCTGAGACCCCACACAGCCAGGGTGGGACCATGCACAGCCCTGGTCAAACACTGCACAGCCTTCTGAGATGCTGCACAGCCCTGGTGAGCAACAAAGAGTATGTAGCTTCATATTATTCTGCATTGTTGTATAATGGCCTGCTGGGATTTGTAGTTCTCTATAGCTGGTGGTATTCTGCATTGTTGTTTACACTATTGTTCTGGTGAGACCTGCACGCAGCCCTGGTGAGACCTGCACGCAGCCCTGGTGAGACCCATACGCAGCCCTAGTGAGATCACACAGCCCTGGTGAGACGGCACAGCCCCGGTGAGACCAGCACGCAGCCCTGGTGAGACCCACGCAGCCCAAGTGAGACTGCACACAGCCCTGGCGAGAGACCCTGCACATTCTCCTGAGACCCCACACAGCCAGGGTGGGACCATGCACAGCCCTGGTCAAACACTGCACAGCCTTCTGAGATGCTGCACAGCCCTGGTGAGCAACAAAGAGTATGTAGCTTCATATTATTCTGCATTGTTGTATAATGGCCTGCTGGGATTTGTAGTTCTCTATAGCTGGTGGTATTCTGCATTGTTGTTTACACTATTGTTGGGATTTGTAGTCCCTCTACAGCTTGGCATCAGTGGCAGAGCTACCAGGGTTGCATCGGTTTCAGCTGTGACTGGGTGCTGGTGCTCCACCACTGTCCCAAAATCATTAGTCTGTATTGTTTAAGAAAAACTATTACATGCCACAAAAAAAAAAAAAAATGTATTTGGTATCAGCGAGTACTTGAGGAAAAGTATCACTACTCGTGCTCAGTCTTAAATAAATGTATCGGTGCATCCCTAGTAATAATTCTATCACATACCTAAAATGAGATGCAGAAAGCCCACTTAAGTAAAATATGAACATGTTGTTTTTCAGGGTGTTCAGGGTCCTGTGGGGCCAGCAGGAATGAGAGGTCCACCAGGAGAAGGACTGATGGGACCCAAGGTAAGAACCAATGAAAACAGTGTATGACTGCTGTATTCCCATAAATAATCAAGTTGTATGTACTTTGGCCCTTGTGGGCTCACACATATGTACTTTGGCACTGGTCAGAGGATCTCAGACATGTATTGTGGCCTTGGTAGGGGGGATCTCAGACACAAGTACATTGGCCATGGTTAGAGGAGCTCAGGCCGACATGCTCTGACCAGGGTGGGAGTAGCATAGACAAATGTATTTTGACACAGGTGGGAGCATCTTAGATATATGCACTTTGGCCTTGGTTAGCAGGATCTCAGACACATGTACTTTGGCCCTGGTGGGAGGATCTCATAAATATGTACTTTGGCCTGAGTTAGAGTTGACTCAGACATACAGTATGCACTTTAACGCGGGTGGGAGGACCTTAGACTCATGTACTTTAGCCATGATGGGAATAGGTCAGACATATGTACTTTGGCTTTGGTGGGAGGATCTCAGACATATGTACATTGGTCCACGTGGGAGAAACTAAGACACTTATAATTTGGCCCTGGTGGGATCAGCTCAGCATATCCACATTGGCCCTGATGGGAGAATGGGAGGAGCTTGGCATTTTTGGCCCAGAAATGACTCTTTATTTATTTTCAGGGAGATCAAGGTTTACCAGGAGAATCCGGAGTACCCGGAGAGAGAGGAATTGGAGAACCTGGTGCGAAGGTACTGTAAAACTTTATACCATTCTGATTATTTACTTCTTTATACAATAAAAACTACCTTTAAAAAATGTATACAGTTACCAGCAACAGATTTATTTGTTTTGATTTGTTGGAGCAATCTATTCTCAATGAACAGTGGTAATGTCATGCTTCAATAAAGCACACAATGGTAAAAACTGCATTCAGTTTGTTCAACTTGAAGTTTATGACTGCACTTGTGAAGAGATGGCAAATATGAAAAAAAAAATATATGTATATATACACAAAGGGGTCTATTCACGAAGCTGCCGAGGGCAGCCGAGTGAATGACCGATCTGAAGTGAAGTGAGCCTCAGTATCTACAACCGGTATATTTGAATTAATGCCTTAGGACGAAGTCAAAAGGGGTACTTAAGCAAAGCAACAGAAATGTGTATCTACCTTTCCTATTCTCCTCCGCCCTCACTGGGGTTTGTTAAAAACTAGATCCTTATGAGAGAAACACTTGGCACTCTCTCCTACTTTCCAGACTGCAAAGCCCGCTGTCCTATGGGCCAGTTGCTACCTATGCCCAAGGGCTTTCATTGGGGATAATCAGAGCCATTTGGAGAGCTGAAGCAGCAAATCAGAATGGTGAAGGGTTATGGGAAGGTAATTACCTGAAACCTGCCAACAAGAAATCCTGTTACTTTGCTTAGGACTTGTCATTTTTGCCTTCTGGTGCCCAAAGACACTGCATGTATGTTGGTTGCTCGGGCACAATCCAACTGTCCTGTAGCACCTTTTAGAGCAGAGGGTTACACATTATTAACAGCAAGGCATACCTTTTTCTTTCCATGGAAGGAGGAGAGTAGTGCAGTAGGAGAACAGTTAGTCTACAGCTGGACGGACACTATGCAAATTTTGGTCGGTTCTTGATGAAGCAGCCAAAATGTGCACGGTCGTGCCGCTATCGGCACCCTTTCGCCCGGCATTCCTTGATCGGATGGGACCTGTACCATTAACACCCTAAGAGCAATCTACCTCCAGGAGTTAATACCTGCCATCTTATGTCTCTGAAGAGCATTCATTCACTAGCTAATTTAAAGGGTGTGCCGGGATGGCACCGCGAAAAATAAACTTGTGCTGTTTTTATAAAAAAAATTATAAGCATTGTTTACCTTTTCTTTGTATTCTAATTTAGGGATATCATGTTGTTTGCATAATTTAAGAATAGATCAAAACATACTGTATATCATATACAATACTTACTCTGAACACCTTAAATTTACTCTTTCAATTTCAGGGTGAGCCAGGAGCTTCTGGATTGGCTGGTTTGCCTGGTTTACCAGGTGAAGACGGTGCACCAGGACAAAAGGTATATTTATACATGGTCTTAGATATATTGTCAGCAATATCCTTTTTTCTTCAGTTGTGCCATTTTTTTTTAAATGTATCACAGTGACCATATCACATGATTTTTAAATAAGGCCATACCTGTAGAAAAAGACTGAATACTTACCTCTGCTGACACCTGCATTTTGCTGATCTCATGTCTTTTTCCTCCTGTGACTTGGAGGTAAAAAGAAGGAACACTTTAGAGCTGCAGGGGACCATTTTTAGTAATTGGAGCAGCGTTCAGCAGTACAGGCAGCAGGAGAGTAATGTATTTGATCTTTTCTTTACAGATAGAGTTCTATTTAAAAACCATGATGTATGTGACAGGGTCACTTTAAAGCAGGTGCAATATGGAATAGATGCATGCTGAATGCACATAAGAGAATAAATTAATACAGCTGATTATTTATAACAATTTACTTTACCTGCACACCTTTAATACACAGTGAAAAGACTCAAAATACCTTATTTGTCTTTCACAAATGTAACACAGTAGACTCAAACATAGGAGGCTTCTCCTTATTCAAATTGCATGATCGGCAACCAATACAGTTCGAAAAGCCTCCTCCTGGCTGACAATATTAAAGTGAAAGCTGACACCAGACATAACAGCTTGCAAACACACAGGCTATTGGGTTGATTTACTAAAGACAAATAGGCTGTTCGCTTTGCAAGCGAATTTTCACTTTGCACGGCCAGTTTCCCTTAGCTTAGTGAAAGTGGTGAAAATGTATTTTGCAAAGAAAATCCTATCTCATGCAAGGAAAATTAAAAACAAAGTATGTTTGCTTGCACATGATTGGATGGTGGAAGTCAGCAGAGCTTTATCTCATTCACTAAGCTAAGGGAAACTTCCCCTGCAAAGTTAAAATTCCCTTGCAAAGTGAATAGCCTATTTGCCTTTAGTAAATCAACCCTTTGTCTCTTCTGCTATACAAGTAATAATAAATAAGTATTCTTACCTGCCTGTATGAAATGTACACTGAGCTGTGCATGTGCAACCCAATACAAATTTGGCATCTGTTGAGATGAACTCCCGCACATTATCCCGGCGTGGGCAATCAAGATGGCTGAAGATCCCATATCTGAAAGTAGAACGGGCGAAGATGTCTACAGCGGGTGAGGGAAGGTGAGTATAATTCTGCTTTAAATTTGATGTGAATGAATCCTTCCTTATGGTAAGGTTCCACTTATTGCCCAAGTTCCATAAATACAGTCTAAAGTCCTAATGGTCATCAACCCTTAAAGTACCTCTATTAACCCATCACATTTAGAATGATCACAATACTATCAAATAAACAAATTACATAAAATTAAATAAATACAGTACATTATTCCCACCTATTTCAAAATCAAAAGTTACACTAGAGATAAACAAAATAGATCAAAAATAATATTAAATAATGAAACCCGAGAAGGTTGGAGGAGTGTTCAAAGTCTCATATGATTGGCTGACTCTCTGATCACCTGACTGTAGAAAGAGGAAGAGAGGAGGCAAACCTGCATTGTTGGGTATACTGTGTTACTGCAGTTTTGTGGACAACTAATAAGGTACTGTGGGGTTTGTTTTTCAATGTATATTGGAAGGTAATTTGAACTCTGGAAAGGTTAGATGGATATGCACTAAACACTGAACAAAGCAATAACTAGTGGTATTGGTATAGTGTGCCTTTTCTTTATTGCTTCTGAAAGAAATCTCTATGGGCTAAACACTGCAATGGAACAAAGATTCTAATGATGATGGTAACAACAATGAGAACGAATGTTACAATATATAAGACTGGCTTTCATTATAATGTCTAAGATGATAGAGTTGAAAACAGTTAACACAAAAAAGACAATACTTATGGTGTTTATAATTTCCAGAATAGGGAACGTTAGGGTGAATATATTAGTTCTGATAATAGGCTTGATCCCCTAAAATGTAATTGATATTATAGCAGCACTACTTATTTTATCATGTGATATTTTTCTTCTAAAAATGTTCAGTTCACAAACATAAATGTCCCCAAGAAGTGTAATCTTTATTTCTTCATGTGAAATTAATAATGATGGGGACACAAAACAATCAATAATGATGATTGTTAAAAGCCATATTATTTGCTAAATCATTGTTTTATCTCCTGTTCTTTTCTTTCTCATGTCCATGGATGGCTATTGATATTCCTAGTTATCATTACCCTTAGGCTTGTGTTTTTTTTAGGGGTATAACCTGTGTGGTAGTCTTCGTGAGTTGACTTTCACGTTGATTTTTTCACAAGGGCCAATAAAATAACTCTAATGGTGATATAATAGTAGTTGTAAAATATGATTGCTGACAGAGCTGACTAAATAAAGTGTGTTATGCATGTTTGTGAATTGGTGAGGTGAATAAGAATATAACACCACAACAAGAAGAAAACAGCTTTGTGATTGAGTCTATTAACAGTTAAGTCATTGATGGTAATAGTGATGTGTATTGATAACGGAAGAGCTGAAGTTGAAGATAAACGTGTTTTTTTGTTGTTGTTGTTTTAATCTAGGGTGAGCCAGGTCTTCCAGGGCTCAGGGGCCCTGATGGATCTCCCGGTGTTGGCATACAAGGTGAAAAGGTAAGTGTCAACCAATAAAAACATGGCATGTGCCACTTACTGAAACTTTTTTTAAATAAATACCCATTTTATGAAAACCAAAACATATTGATAATGATAAGTACATAATAGCACTCTACAAAGTCTCATTTTTAAACAGCTTCCCTTTTAAAAATATTTGCATGCAAAAGCTTCAGTGTATCCAACATGCAGACATACATTCCGAGTTTGCCGGATGTCTGGTCCTCGGTAGTGTTTCCAACCTCCAGGACTCAGTAGTGACATAGGGGTCGGCAGATTGTCCTACAGAGCACAGCAGGATACACAGGCACCCTACCTACCTAGAATTGTTGGATGCTGAACATTTTTGGGTGGTGTAGCTCTGCAAGAGTGTGGAGATCCAATGCATGCCTACTCGAGAGTTAAATATTTACAGCGTTATTCACAAAAGGGTGAGTTGTTTGAAGAAGGCAGGAAAAATGATTAATTTAGGCCAAAATAGCAGATTCAGAAAAAATCCAGATCACTTTCCAGTTCAGCTATGTTGTCCTAGATCAGTGGTTCTCAACCTGTGTAACCTCAGGACCCACATTTGTCCTTGGTCATTAAGTTGCGACCCAAGTCGTGCTGCAATAGAACGCTTGGTAGGGTGAGTGTGTGCTGCTATGCTGTGATGGAGCTCCATCCATATGTGCAATGTTTATGCAGCTCACATGTGCACCTCTAGACATGCTGGGAGCCAGAATGTGAAGTCACTCCGGTCCAGGCACCTCTACAGGACATGCGAGGGAGCTATAAGCAGTGCACGTATGAAGGGAGCTCCTTCATGGCCATATCTCCAGCCCACCCCACCTCAAGTCAACACTCAGCGCTGGGCAGCATATTTTGAATGGGTGCTCGGTGTAAAACTGGACAGTGCTGCGCTAGGGGGAGGCTGAGGAGCCTCTCACCTAGAAAAGTGGAAGGCATGCGGCGACCCACTGAATACGAGGTCACGACACATTTTTGGGTCACCACCCACCAGTTGAGAAACAAGGTCCTAGATGATTCACTTCTCCTGCCTTCTCCAAACTCTTCACCCTTTTGTGAATAACCCTGTAAGCATCTTCTCTTGCAGTAAACATTTTTTCTGGGTATAATCACTTTAATATTTGAATATACAGTGTTATAAATACCCTTTTAGGCTACTAATTATTTTATGTTTATTCCATACTTATTATATACCGTAACCTATATTAGTAGCAGACAAAGTAAAGTCACATTGCAAGGTCATTTTGATTTTTGCTAACATTCCTTGTTCTGTTAGGGTGACCAAGGACAGCGTGGCATTCGTGGGTTAACAGGACCGCCAGGACCTGCAGGACCATCTGGACCAAAAGTAAGTATTCATTGTTGTTTCCACAGATATTTATCTCTATATTAATAGCACTGATTTTGTAAGTACAGGCCAAATTGCTATGACAACACTTTCTAACGTCATTGCTGTGCTATCTCTGAAAATCATGACCTAGCACTTCAGTTTAGATATTAATGAACCAAATATATCCAACATCATATAAAACTGTTTTTGTAATTTTTTTTCATTGTGCACTATTTTTAGGGTGAACCTGGAGCTGTAGGACGTATTGGATTGCCAGGCCCTCCTGGTCGAGCGATTGTGGGTCCCAAGGTAATTATTGCTTTTAAATAATTGCGAATACTGCAATTTGCAAACGTGGATCCTACAATCAGGAACAGTAACATTCATGACATTTGTCATGGACTCTCAGCAAATATCCAGATGAGCTTCAGCTTAAATATCTGCATACCATACAATATAATGTGTGAGTTCTACAATTTTTCAGACATAATTGGGTACTAAACAAGAATCTTTGTGTAATACCTACTATGCTAACAAATTGTAAAAAACAATCACTGTATAGCGTGTCATATGTCAGGGGAATCCTATCAGTGAATATTTGCATCTAGTGCCTACAAATGTCAAATCAATATGAGACAGTCATGGCAAAATGTGACTCAGTATTTTTTTTATTATTCAAGGGAGACATTGGACTACCTGGCCCACAAGGGTTGATTGGAGAACCAGGAGTTGGCATTGCTGGTCCAAAGGTAAAGTGACATGACAACAAAATGCATGATTAAATAAATACTGTAGTGCTAATTTAATACATTAGCACAGAAATACACTTGCTGAAGTTTTGTACATTTTGACATTACCAATTGTACAGTATATTACTAAATTGTTATCAATCAATGTACAAGTGATTTCTGATAATACTCCAAATTGCCAGTGTGATTTGAGGTTTATGAAATCAAGTATTTTTAAAGCATCAGATATATTTTTCCATGTTAAGTACATGTATGCTAAACTAATGTGTATGTGTAGCATTTAAAAGTATTTACTATCTCTCACAGCACATCACAGCATTATACCTGACAATGTTTTAAATCCACTTTTCTCTCCAGAAGGACAGAACCTTCTTTATTCAGGCATCATCCAGGGTCAGCATCTTTTTCCTGGACTATGATTCTGACTGAGGGCTGGTGCCATCCCGTGCAGGTGCACTCAGCGGTTGCCGCGCGACCCCATTGATTTCAATGGGGTTACATCCATGCAGCAATCACTGAAAAAAGGTACATGTACCTTTTTTGGCGACACACACCGCACGTTTTTTTAAATTGCGATCGTGCTCAATTGTGCGGGCAGTATTGCGGCAGGAAACTGCACAATCTGCTTGGGGCGACTGGGGTGCAATCAGAAAATAATGGCACCACCAGCGCGATCATCGGTGGTGTGCGTTTCTGTGACCACGCGGCCACCTGTGCGGTTTTGTGCTCGATTGCCTTGCGGTATTGGACCACCCGGGTGTGAACCTGGCCGCGGGGATGACACAATCATGTAAATAATGGTTCAGTTTGATACAGATCAGCTCCTGCGGCAGCTTCTCACCTTGTGATTTGCTACAAATATCTCAGGCTGATCACTGGGGGACAGGCCTTCACCTCCTGTCTACAGCTGACTGATTAAATAATTTCAGTCAGGCAATGTCACTGGACTGGAGTTGGAGTGCTGCTTTTAAATGAAAAATGGTGGAACTTCTCTGAGCAATTATACTGCAACTGTACAGTCAGAAATGTATTTATGGGGACTTGTAAGTGTCTTTTGTTCCTAATTCTGAATATCCTATCTTCCGCAGGGTGATAGGGGAGGTCCAGGACCACCCGGTCCATACGGACCGAAGGGTGATGGATTTGCAGGACCACCAGTGAGTATATTTTTTAATTTTGTGTTGGGTTAATTAGTAATAGAACAAAGCCTGGTTTATCACCACCATGGATGAAACAATGAATCAGTTTGTCAATATTACATTGGTGAGGTGAAGTAGGAAAGAAAGAATGGAAAGTATATTGGACAATAGTACCCAACTTCCCTAGACTGAGATGACTTTCAGTGAAAATGGGGGTGGCTGAGATTGGTTTATTTCATTGTGAGATTTTAGATTGCTATGTATTTTTATTGACTTCAACCAACTCCATGGCAGCCACATTTCAACCAATAGGCGTCCCACACATATTGCGTGTTGATTCAAACCAGAGATAGTTAAAAACTTCATGGGCAGAGCAAGTTTTGTGTTGGAGATATGCTATGTCCAAAATATAATGCACTGTGGACAATAGTGTGCACCAATCATATAAAGACCCTTGCACTAATTCCCTGACATTGCAACCTGCCATCCACCATATTGGACCAACCATTCAGCATACTGCAGGCAACTCCTGAGGTATGTCCTGACAAGTGTTATAATACCCTCCAGGGTATGCATGCATGGGGTTGAAAACCACTGAAATGTACTGGCAAGCAGGAAGAAAGTCA
>NW_017308719.1:75127-91076 GCF_000935625.1 Nanorana parkeri | reverse complement strand
TGGGAAAGAGGGAAAAAATCCAACCCCCCCCCCCCCCATCTTTCCCAGGTGTTTTGTAAAATAAAATCTGTACACTAATCAGAACGGTGTTCACCAATACCCTGATATCTGTTGGTGTAACTAGACTGTTTACACTGGATGTGTTTATGTGCCTTACTGGCCAACCACATAGCCACCATGTCTGCTTTATTGTAAATTCCACACCCACTTCACCCAATGTTGTCTAATTCCCTCCCATACAGCTCTAATTACATGTTCACCATAATTAATTCTCTTTTAAATTGTCTTTTAAATTAGGGAATGCCAGGGCTTCCAGGATCACCAGGTGAACCAGGTTCAGAAGGTTTTGGATTACCAGGACCCAAGGTAATATTTAAATTATGCACAGGAGTAACTTATCATTCTCATTTTCTTATAAGTACATGAAACCAATGAGTCTTACTATTATCCTTAGGGTGATCCAGGTTTCAGAGGTCCTCTTGGTCTACCAGGTCCTCCAGGTGAAGGATTTCCAGGACCAAAGGTAAGTAATCTTTTTAATAAAATTCAAAGTAGAAAAATGTGGCATCACCTAAACAGAATAATAACAGCTATTCTATATTCTATATCCACGAGAATAGAGCCTTCAATATATAATTTGAGTAGAAATGTGTGATATCTTGACACCTGCTACTAATTATTTCGGGTTTCAGTCTTATACTATAAAAAGTATACAGGATACGATATGTCCAGTTTTTTTTCTTCCAGATAGTAAACTATCATAATAGTCTATATGTTTTTGTTTTTTTTAAAAGGGAAATGTAGGAAAATCTGGTCTGCCTGGTCCTCAGGGTCCCCCAGGTGAAGGCATTCAAGGACCAAAGGTAATGTGGAAGTTCCTACTAATTATTTTTTGTTTGTGCATAGTAGGATGTTTTAAGTGACCAACAGTGTATCTGTAGGTATAGCAGAGGTAGCAGCAGCTACTGAGCCATCAATCTGACCCTGAGTCAAGACAAGAGTGCTTCTTTCCGTATTATTATTGCACTTAACACTAACAGAAGCATTCTTTTTTTTTTGTGCATCTTTAAGTGTTCATCAACTAAATGTCACTAAGCAGATTTTTTTTATGTTAAATGCATGTATACGAAGTAATGTGCAGGTGTAAAACTTGCAGACATTTAAATGCACTCCCCATAAAACAATGTGTTCAGCTTTGTTTCTCCCCAGCAGACCAGCACCAGTGTAATTCAGGCATAATTCAGAGTCAACATCTACTTCCTTTACTAAGATGATTAACCAAAAGATGACACAGTCATGTAAATACTGATACCTGTGCAAAAGCCTTTATTTTCTTGACTGTGTCTACTTTACGGTACATATGTCTTATACAGATCAGCCTTGTGCTTCTGTCTCTCAGTATGTGATCGGCCAATGTAAAAATATGCCATATTTAGATAGCTTGGTTCTCAGGAAGTGTCCTACCCTGTGACCTGCCTGTGTACAAGTCCAGCATGGTCTCGCACAGAGTAGCCTCTCCTTCTCTTCTGCTTCTGCCTGTGAGCATGCAAATCACTTGACAAGGGTGGTCAAGGGGTAAGGGTAGACAGGAAATAAACCATTTTACCTACAGGAGGGAAGACTTGGGACATGCTTCCTCCTGCCTACAACAAGCTCAAATGATATAAGTCTCCTAGCATGTTCCTTTCAGGTATGCCTTGAAAACTATGCTGAGGTACAGTCACTTGGCTGGCCCTCAAGGACTACTTTCTAATGATAAAGGTATAGTTTCAAAAGGGAAATATCAATGGTTTTAAATTGATGTTTTATATCTTTTTTATATATTTCTTTGTTATGTCATATATGACAAATGATACCTAAAGCCCTGTGAGGAAAGAGCACAAAAAAATGTTGCCTGCTTTGAGGCTTGATATTTCTTATTGAAAACTCAGTTGCACCTCTCCAGTAAGGGATAAGTCCTCCCTCTGTGTCAGGGATCACTGTGTCTAAGTTTTTGCTCGGGTTATTTGAGTTTTTTTCAATAGAGGGGAAAAGAGATTGAGAAAAATCTGTAAAAAGGAACCTAAAGTTCCTCCAGCTAACTTATAAGGAGAATATAAAATATTTTTGTGCAATAATTTTTATATTTGCCCAACTAAAAAGAATATTATGAAGTTCAATAGTTTCAAATTTAAGTCCTGAATAAATAAAGAAAATGTGTACACAGCACTTTAAATTCCCTTAAAAAATACATTATGCAAACTTGTAAAGTTACTTGTAGGTTCTGCTCTAATACTCAGATCATTGATATCCTCTGTGCTAGAGATCTGTGTGACTATTAAGGATAATGAATGCTGAGGAATGCACAGGGTTCATAGAGGTGTAGTTACTCCCATGACTTTATGCAAAAATAAAATAATATATAATATTGTTAAGGCTGACCTTTACCCCCTAAAAATCACTCACTGCATGCCGATTTAAAATCATCTTACATTCATTAGTTAAACAAACTTTTTTTTCATTTACTTACAAATAGAGTTCATCTACTTCCTGGTCCAGTTCTGGCACACTTGATGTATGTGCCAAAGTGTTGCATCTTGGGAGGGTTAAATCAGCAGAGCATTGCTTGGAAATCAGATCTCTAATCTCATGAGATCTCAGGGAAAGGCATTTTCCTCCGCTGAGATGATGTATATGGTCACATGTTCTAGTCACATGTGCCAGAGTTCCAGGAAGTAAATGGAGAGCTAGTAATCTGCCCTTAGTAAACATGGCCACTGTCAGAAGACTGGGAAAGAAAAATAAGGTATGCAATGAATACAAAGCCGGCAATTATTTATAAGTATGTGTTTGTAGATTGTCATTACTAAACATTTCTAAAGATGTGTTTGTTGTTATTTTAAAGATCTGGGTGAAGTTCCTCTTTAATAACTGCATTATATTTTGTAGGGAGAACAAGGATTTCAAGGTATGCCAGGACCTCGTGGACCCCCAGGAGAAGGACTTCTAGGACCTAAGGTCAGGACATATTTCTATACATTAATTAGTTCTAATTGTAAATGTTTTCCTAAATATAAGCTTACCATGAAAAATACACATGATATTTTTCAGGGTGACCGTGGTTCTGCTGGTGAAAGAGGAAGAAAAGGAGATAAAGGTGACACTGGAGACCCTGGAACCCCAGGCGACACTGTAAGATATATTTTGTCTCCTAGACCATAGAAGAAGCATGTAACAGTGTGAAACTGTGATGTGTGCTAGACCAAATGAACATGTATTATGCTTGAGAAGTGGTAAAATGAAGCAGTATCATACTTCATACTTGCCTGGCACAGATCGTAGAAAGATACTTATTTGGACAACCCCTATCCCTCTTTCTTTAATTTATATATGAACATCTTGTAGTGAGCAATCAGGAAATATAAAGCTGAAGTCTAGCCTTAGTTTCAGTCTTGCACAGTAGGACAGGTTCCTCTCCTTCTCTCCTCCCTGTGATTTACCTGCATACTGTAAGCTTTTTACAATGTGCATTAGAAGCTACAGCAAGTGAGAAAGAGCCCATCGTATTTCCTGGCTGGAGGACAGCAAGATTCATCGGAATATTTAATCCCCAGCCTTACTGTCCCTTGCCCATCCCTTTCATTCACTGGATTTCAGTTATTTCAATTGTGGAGGTTCATCATCATCATTAGTTGATATGTTGTACTTTGGAACCATCAATAAACACAGATTATGGCTTTTCATTCCTGAGTATAGCTACTTTATTATTTGACTGTGATATATTGTGGAGTGGAGGACCAACCACATGGGAACCAGCACCAGGGATAGGTCTGTATGTGAGCATGTGTGCCTGCAGTGGAGCACTGGAATTCTAAAATTAGGGAGGAATGAATCAAAAGGCAAAATAAAAGTAGAATACACTTCAGCATTAAACTATACTCCATCGGCCTAACCACACCTCCAAATTTGACCTCTACCATTCCCATTTACTAAGGATCTTTCTTTTTGGCTGTTTAAACTTTGGGACTGTCCCATTAAGACAAGCTTTTTTGAAATCTATATGTTTATATTATATTTAAGAAATAATTACTACTTATGTACAAATGCTTAAAATTATCATGAAATCCTATAGTTACACATTCAGGTTGAAAAAAAAGACATGCACACTGAGACATGTTTATTACTCTGTGATTTTAATACTTGTTTTCAATAAGATATCAATGAGCGAGGTGGGGCAAGAGGGGCAAGCAACCCTTTAGACAAGCCAGTTTCTCAAAACTAACCTCTAAGAAACATGACGCCAAAACAGATGTAGATTGCACATACTGTAGATGATCTGGGTTCACAACGTAGTCAGCTTGATGCATATCAACAATGGCTTAATCATAAGACTTATTATTACGCCATTCTGCTGAAGCATTTCAAGGCAACTATATTGTGCCATTTCTGATATTATAACATTTTGAACAATAAAATAATCTTTGTACCCAAATAATTTGTGTGCAATCTACATCTTATATGGAATTGTATGTACCGGGGAGGCAAGTCTGTAGATCAACACCAGAGCCAGGATGGAGGTGGGTCGGTCTAGATACAGGCAGCAGATTGCTTTCTATGTGTATCTAAGAAATATGACCTTATCAGTGAACTTTAAAATTGCTCTATACTCACAACAGCAACTTAAATCAACAACCAAGACTTCTCTAAAGTCTCTCCCATCCTCTGGAACTCTTTACTCCAACCTGTCCGTCTATATCCCACTCTGCCTTTAGGCGATCCCTTTAAACTCATCTCTTCAGGGAAGCCTATTCCACCTCAAACTAACCACTCAACCATCACGTTCTGAAACAATTCATCCCTGCGCAGCTACCTCCTTATATATCACTTGCCCCTCCCTTTTAGATTGTAAGTCCTCGCAGTCACGGCCCTCCTTACCATCTTGTCTTGAATTGTATTGTGATCGTAATGTCTTCCCTATATTGTAAAAGCACTCCGCAAACTGTTGGCGCTATATAAATCCTGTATAATAATAATAATAGTAACCATCTAATATGTTTTCGCAGGGCAAAACAGGCTCTAAAGGAGAAGCTGGATTAACAGTAAGTATAGCTGATAGTATATATGACAGACCGAGCTGATAAAAGGGCAAGAAGTGGAAGGTACAATGCTAAAATAAAAAGTGCACTAATCTAAAGCAACCAATAACAGTTATCCCTTGACTGGCCTACAGTAAAATGCAATTTGATTGGCTTCTATGCTCCTTGTAAACATTCATTACACTTTGTACTGGTTAATAAATAAGCCCAAAAGAGCTGATGTCAGCTAGTATTGGAATGCACTTAGATATGTTGCATGTGGTCATATAAGTATAATATGTTAAAGAGCTTGTTTTCTATTACACAGAGAGAAGATATAATTAAGATGATAAAGGAAATTTGCGGTAAGTTAAAATGTTTCTCAAATGTACAACATATGTTATACCACAAGAAAACAGGCATTAGTAACATCATCAGTACATATTTACAGGAGGTGCTCTGCTTTCTTTTATTCTACAGTGGACAGCATTGTTATTCCTATTATAGAGACCAAATGCCTATTTTTTACCTCTGCATTATTCTTCTATTTTAACCTCGACTTTCCTTTCACTTGGGTAACCTCACACCTTGCCTCCTAGCATATTCTTGGCTGTCTGTCTTTGGTTATCCTATTTACTGTATTTGTCCGAACTAGCTGAGCTGCTCCATCTCCCTATTTTCTTGCCATACAAAGTGCAATATTACTAAGATATTATTGGTATTCATCAGGTCAGGTATTTTTTAGAAGTAGCGGTGCAGCGTTTGTGTTGTATTGTATCAAAAAGTTGGCAAGAGCACTTTGTTTTTTTGGGTGCATATTAATTAGATTGAATTAAGTTTACTAAGTTTTAGGAATGCAGGAAAATGATAGAAAATTTGTTTTTAAAAAAACTGTTTATTGGACTTAAACAGTTGTACACAAGTTTAAAAGTATATACATGTTCACAATTACAATGAGTATGCAGAAACATCTGGATGTAAATATGCAAAATAAAATAAAGAAATAGAGACAGTGACAGTCTGTTGTGTGCCTTTGTCACATACACGTATTATATAACACAATACAGAGAGACAGATATATATGGATTATAGTAGTTGTGACTGTGAGACTGAGGAGGTCATCCCTAACATAGAGTGAGAATATAGGTACACCATAGGTCCCAAAGTTTATGTAATTTTAGAGGACAGTTACATAGTTACATAGTTACATAGTATTTGAGGTTGAATAAAGACATTAGTCCATCAAGTCCAACCTATTAGGATCTCATTCTAGGAGTACCTGTACCCCTGTATATTACGGTCCCTTAAGAAATCGTCCAAAAGTTTCTTGAACAATTCCACATTCTTTGCTGAAATCACTGTCTGTGGCAGTGAGTTCCAGACTCTAACTGATCTTACTGTGAAGAACCCCCTTCGCCCCTTGTGCTGGAATTTTTTTTCCACCAATTTTAGGTGGTGGCCTCTAGTTTTTGTAATGGAGTTAATTTTAAACAGTTTATCGCTAATGTTGCTGCCACCATTGAACATTGTTCAATGGTGGCAGCAGTTCCTATTCCCATTGATAACGTTTTCATAAGGTATATTGATACTTTATTTCCATTGAGATACGGTAGGGGAGAATAGAGTAATTTATTTAATAGCTAGGGCTTTGCAGGCCATAGTAGGGAGAGTTTGCTGTTTGGAGATCAGTGTCCCTGGTTAGCAGGTAACCAGGGATGCTGATCTCTCTGTAAGTGGCCAGAGCCAGCCGTAAGATCACGGTTGGCTCCGCCCAGCTGTCAGATGCAGGCTGTCGCCGTCCAATGGCCGGCCGCTCGGCCAGCTTTGGCTTTCAGCGCTGCTCAGCCGAGCCGATGCATATGCGTTCGGCTCGACTGAGGGCCGAAGCTAGCCGAAGGATCGGCCGAAGCTACGGCTAGATCCTTCGGCAGCTTCGTAATTAGACCCCAATGTTTCTCTTAGAAATGTTCTAGAATAGTGTGGCCAATATTCTTTGTCTAATATGCCAAACAAACAAACAAACAAAAACGTTAGGTGTACAAAATGGTGCAAGGCTTTACTATGGACCATTAGTGTAGTAGCAGAGGTGGCATGTGCTTCTAGGCCACTAGAAAACAGCTTCACTTATATAACGAGGCGTGTCTCTTTCTCTATCGAAACACTAGTGGAAGTTTAATCCCAAGCTGAACCTAAAGCTCATGTTATTTTAAGGAGCGAGAACCTGTGCAGTAATATTTAGGAATTGCCTCTACATTGACAGCCATTAATATGCAGTAGTAACACACTGCTACCTTCAAAGAGCCTGTTAAACCCCTTTGTGAATTGATCCTTTAGCAATATGAGTTATATAATGGGCATTAGCAAGTGAATAGCAGTTGAGCAAAAGAAAAACAGCTTTATGAATTAACCTTATCACATGTAAATTTCTTAGTAAATGTTCTTGTCCTTTTTTTTCATAGGTTGTGGTGTTAAATGTAAGGAAATACCTATGGAGCTTGTATTTGTGATAGACAGCTCTGAGAGTGTCGGGCCAGAAAACTTTGAAATCATCAAAGACTTTGTGACTGCTCTTGTGGATAGAGTGACTGTAAGCCGAAATGCCACCCGCATAGGACTTGTAATCTACAGTTTAGAAGTGCGACTAGAGTTTGGCCTGAATAGATTCATCACCCAGCAAGACGTGAAGCAAGCAATTAGAAAGATGATGTATATGGGAGAGGGCACCTATACCGGTACTGCCATTCGCAAGGCCACCCAGGAAGGATTTTTCGGTGCAAGGTCAGGAGTCAGGAAAGTAGCTATCGTTCTCACAGATGGTCAGACGGACAAGAGAGAAGCTGTGAAGCTAGACATAGCTGTACGAGAAGCTCAGGCTGCCAATATCGAAATGTATGCCATTGGCATTGTAAATGCTACGGATCCAACTCAACAAGAATTCATAAGGGAACTAAATCTTATAGCTTCTGACCCAGATGCTGAGCACATGTATCTCATTGATGACTTCAACACTCTTTCAGGTAAAAAGAATGATATATGTCCTTGTTGTTAAAGCACTTGTGTGTCTATATGTATCTTTTCACAATTGTACCAATAAGGAACATGCTGATAAGAAGAGAGCAGAACTGGATGGAGAGAAGTATAAATCTTTTGGCAGGTAAAAATGTGTTACAAATCTGTGTATTTAGCTGTTTGCTTGGAGTTCAACTTCATAACAAATAAGATTTAAACCTGCCATGTAAGAATGAGAACAGTGTAGATCCCAGCGAGGGAGCCACTTAAACCATTTTCTAATTAACACCTTTTTATTAAAAATGGAAAACTATTTGATGGCTATGGTCTATTTTTTTGTTTTAGGACTTGTTGTGCAGCGATAAACAGACTTGTTCTGAACTAAATTGCTACCTGGCAGCATTAGGAGTAATTTCTTTTTATGTCTTTTTATTTGGATTATCGCTAAACAGCTTTGGAGTCTAAACTGGTGAACCAGTTCTGCGAAGACGAAAATGGTGCTCTCATCTACAATCGAGTTGGAAGCAAAATCAACCCAATGCCCAAGGTGACGGGTTCATCCACATCTATCTACAATGGAGCTGAAGTCAACAGATTCAACACAGAAGAGACTTTTAGATTAGAAGAAAAGCATAAACTAGAAGAAAGAATAAGATTAGAAGAAGACAGAATTCGACAGCAACAAGAACGAATTCGAAAAGAAGAAGAGCGAATTCGACAAGAAGAAGAAAGGCGAAAGGCGGCTGAAGAAAGACTCAGACAGACACAAGTCCCGGTACGGCAAATGTAAAATATTGACTGTGAACAGTGACAGATATTTTAAAAACTGTGTGTGTGAATATGTATTGTAGAGGCTGGGTGCCTTTATGTTTAGGCACAGTGGACACAAGTCAAGGCTATTGTGTTCTGCGTTCTTCAACAATATTCAAAATAAGCTTGAAAAACCTTTAGCCAAATGGCAAGTAAAGTTCATACAGGATATGTGATATGTGTAGCCATCTCTCAGGACCAGTGATCTCCAACCAGTGGCTTAAAACTGAGCTCCAGGCAGATGTAATCTGATGTATTAAAATACAAGAAGTTTAAGGACCTGAATTTGACTTGGTAATAGCCTCTTCCATGCCCCTGTAGAGCAGCATACAGACTTGGAAAGGGAAGAGCAGAACTGGGAGCCAATCAGGTGTGCTCATGCATGTGAGCTAACAACAAACAAGCTGATAGGAGGAGGGAGTAGAGTGAGCATAGGGATGATATTTCACTGTCCAGTCAGCAGGCAGTGGGTGGGGAGGTGACACCACAGCATTTCTAACTAAATCAAAGAGAATATGTAAAGGAACTGTGCAAATCTCAAGACTGCATAGACAATAGCAGAAATCATTTGCCACGTAAAACAGCTCTGATAGATGTATTTGATATGTGTGTTTAGATGTTTTCCTGGAGTTCAGCTCCAAGTCACATCACTTCACATTACATTTATATTTTGCATGTTGCACAAATGTATTTGGGAGGTATGTTTTTGTTATGTAGGCCTAGGTGGTGAGCAGGACATTCTATGCAAAAAAAAAAACATCACCAAAGAGTAGTGGATTGTGCTGTTACATTAAAGTAGTATTGAACTCTCAAACTTTTTCAAAAATGAATTCAGATCAAACAAATATTCATTACCAATCTTTCTGGAGTTCTTCATTAAAAAGGGCCAAAAAGAGGTGAAACACTACAAAATATACATCTTCCAGCAAAGTATTTATTTTGCCCAAGCACTTACAATGATCATGTCTCCAAACAACTCCAAATCTCTCACCTCTGCTTCCCTGAACTTCCTGTCCATGACAAGGGACAGAGCAGTCTCCACCAGTTGTCCATCTACTAGCTTGCGGGAGGAATGAGAAGCAGGGAGCAGGAAAGTGTCTTGCCTTACTGTGTCTGTTTGTTTGTGGAGACACACACAGCTTACTAGAACACACAAGGGTGGCTCCATAGGACCCTGCAAGGAAAATGAGCCACCCTAAAACATGATATCGGGGCCAGTGTTTAGGATTCCAGCTGATTTTGTAGGAAGCCAACATTTTTAAACATCAAGGAGCAGCATCCACTGTAAGTGATTTTAAGCAGGATTTGTGGCTAGTCCACACTGCAAAGGTCAACTGCTCGTTTTGTCTAGGGAACGAAAATAACAAAGATTATGTATAATTATGTATAATCACCCGATCAGACCGATCCCTGCGGAGGGAGAGAGAGGCTCTCTCTCTCCCTCCGCACCAGATGTCTAATACAGTGTATTAGACATGAAGATGCCAAGGGACATACCACCAGAGTGGAGAGATGCTGCAGGGACTGGATTTTCGCTCCCTAGAACAAAATAAGCGGTGCGGGGATAGCACCACTGCAAAGGTTAACTTCTCAAATTCTCGGAGATCTGCTTTAAAATCACTTTAATATAGAAATTAATTCATATATGAAGTTATTTTAAACTTTTTATTCAACCATTAACTGTAATCTTGCAGTGTACAATACTGGATAATGAATTACTTTTGCATGTTCACCACTAATATTTGCTGGAGGAAGATCTCACTTAATTTGTTTATTATTTCCACTACTATTGAATCGTTGATCACATACACTATATTGCCAAAAGTATTGGGGCACCTACCTTTACACACACATGAACTTTAATGACATCCCAGTCTTAATCCGTAGGGCTCAATATTGAGTTGGCCCACCCTTTGCAGCTATAACAGCTTCAATTCTTCTGTGAAGGCGTCCACAAGGTTTAGGAGTGTGTCTATGGGAATGTTTGACCATTCTTCCAGAAGCACATTTGTGAGGTCAGGTACTGATGTTGGAGGAGAAGGCCTGGCTCGCAGTCTCCGCGCTACTTCATCCCAGAGGTGTTCTACTGGGTTGAGGTCAGGACTTTGTGCAGACCAGTAAAGTTCCTCCACCCCAAATTCGCTCATCCATGTCTTTATGGACCTTGCTTTGTGCACTGGTGCACAGTCATGTTGGAACAGGAAGGGACCATCCCCAAACTGTTCCCACAAAGTTGGGAGCATGAAATTATCCAAAATGACTTGGTATGCTGATGCCTTAAGAGTTCCCTTCACTGGAACTAAGGGGCCAAGCCCAACCCCTGAAGAACAACCCCACACCATAATCCCCCCTCCACCAAACTTTACACTTGGCACAATGCAGTCAGGCAAGTACCGTTCTCCTGGCAACCGCCAAACGCAGACACGTCCATCAGATTGCCAGACAGGGAAGCGTGTTTCGTCACTCCAGAGAACACGTCTCTACTTCTCTAGAGTCCAGTGGCGGTGTTCTTTACACCACTGCATCCCTTGCTTTGCATTGCACTTGGTGATGTAAGGCTTGGATGCAGCTCCTCAGACATGGAAACCCATTCCATGAAGCTATGTTGTTGTGCCAATCTGAAGGCCACACAAAGTTTGGAGGTCTGTAGCTATTGACTTTGCAGACAGTTGGCGACTTCTGCGCACTGTGTGCTTCAGCATGCGCTGACCAAGCTCTGTAATTTTACGTGGCCTACCACTTCGTGGCTGAGTTGCTGTTGTTCCCAGTTGCTTCCACTTTGTTATAATACCACTAACAGTGGACCGTAGAATATTTAGTAGCAAGCAAATTTCATGGAACACCTGAATCCAATGATTTGGAGAGGTGTCCCAATACTTTTGGCAATACAGTGTATGTTTGGTGACCTTTAGATTTAGATACATACATTGGTATGAGCAGAAAATACAGGGGACAAAGGTTTATAATATTATTCTTGCTCTGAGATATGCCTAGGAAATACATGACAGCTAGCACAGACTGGGATCTCTTTGGGGAATTCCAGCCCTGTGCTCACAAGTGAGTCTAAATACAGGATTTCATTGTTTGTTATTCAACCATCTATTGATGTTACAGAAAAAAGAAGTAGTTACTATACCAAGTGTGGATGCGGGAGAAGAAGACGACTATGATGATGAAGATGAAGAGATAGAGCCTCTTCCATCTAAAACTAGAGGTAAATAATGTGCTCAATATTAGGATTTCTTTAATGAGGACCTTGCACTTCAAGCATTATTGTGGGCCCACTTGCTAAAATGCTGCCTTAAAGTGTATTTTCACTTTTGCTGTCAAATTTGAGAAAGCCCCTTTATATATTTTTTAAATATGACCCTTTAGATGTTTTGTTTCTGCAGGCAAGATGGCTGATTCTGAGTTTTCTGTACACCTTCACATTGATCTGTCCTTATTAGGGTTGCCACCTGTCCCCGATTCACCTGGACAGTCTGGGTTTTGAGTCCTGTATGTGCTGTTTCCGGGTTTCAGGCCAGCTGAAACACAAACACAGCACATACATGACTCAAAACTCGGACTGTCCAGATGAATCCGGGAAAGGTGGCAAACCCTAGTCTTTATAGAAAGACTTCGGACTGTTGATTGTATTTCTCTCAATAACTTCATTTGCATACAATGCAGAAGCCAGAGTTGTAATCCTTTGATCTCTCACAGCCCCTCCTAGCATTACAAAGAAGGAGAAGTCAAGTAGAAATTGTAATCTTTAAGGAGCCAAGAAACCCTAACCCAAGTAAAAGCCATTTAAACTGCCAGAAGCATTTTTGACATTTTTTGAACTTATGCTATGTGAATGGGAACATGTAACAATTATAAAATAGGTGTTATCCCAATGCATCAAATTCTTCCATGATTGGACAGAGCAGAAAAGGATTAGAAGCTCTGGCAGGTTTTTATTGCTGTCTGTGTTCCCACTGGGTAGATTTACCCCCTTTATATGTCCTGGTGACCAGTGTTCACCTAGACATAATATGCTGGGACATCCAAAGTGTTACTGTTTTACCAGAACAAGAGGAGAGGGTAAACCTTCTAAAGGGAACAACTGTTTAAAAGGGGATTTCCCTTGCTTCCTGTTGTGAGAAGAGAAAAAACGTAAAAATAAATCTCTTCATAGGGACACAGAAAGAAAAAATATAAACTGAAAGGGGTTTTGACCTTTCCCAACCCTAGCACCCTTCCCAAAATGAAAAACCTTTGGCTATACATACACTTTAAAAAACAGTACAGGGAAATATAAGTGCACCACGTCAATTAATTTACTTTACTAAATACATATTTTATTTTTGTTTGTTCTGTCCTATAGTGGTTTTGTCACCAGGTGGTTCAGCTGCTTCTTCTAAAGAGCAAACATCATCTTCATCGACAAGGACGTCATCTACCACCGTAATATTATCTCCATCAAGTTCAGCTGAGAGAAATGTGCCAATAGAACCACAAATAGGTGAATATGGGCCCCAGCATTTCTGTGTGTTAAAACCTGGGCAGTTTAAAAAAAAAAATGGACCCCTGGGCAGGGTAAAAAAATATAAATGCAGTTCAGGGTGAAAAATCCCCCGGTAATCCAGAGTTGTCCACCACAATACATTTATTTTACCATAAGATGTCTCCATCTTCGGGGTCTTCCTGAAAGACTGAAGGCATACTATGAATGAATGGACTTTGTGGCCCCTGAGGGGGCATCACCATGGTACCCTTCATTTATAGGTTATTAATGTAGAGAACAGGGATGACATTATGATGTCTCTACACCTCTGAGGACAGCCAACCGTTGGAGAAGACTGGGAGAAGAGGCGGTGCCTGCATGTCACGTGATCATCTAAGGTAAGTACATTCATAAAAATCATATCATATAGCATAGGGGTGCCACTAGGGGGCAGGGGGGTCACCCATGGTGTGGAGCTCAGAGCCCTGAGTTATTATTATATACAGGATTTATGTAGCACCAACAGTTTGCTCAGCGCTTTACATAATGGAGAGAGACAATGCAGTTAACAATACAATTTCAATACAGGAGGGCCCTGCTCATGAGAGCTTACAATCTAGTAGGAAGAACAAGTGATACAAAAGGTAATAATTGTGTGGGATGATTTAATGGAAGAGGTAAAAGGACGGTTATGTTGAGGTAGAATAGGCTTCCCTGAAGGATCGCCTAAAGTTGGACAGAGTAAGAGATAAGTGGACAGATTGGGGTAGGGAGTTCCAGAATGTGGGACACACTCTGGAGAAATCCTGCAGGCGAGCATGGGAGGAGGTGGCAAGAGAGCAGGAGAGCAGGAGGTCTTGGGAGGAGTGTAGTGGGCAGTTTGGGTGACATTTTGAGATGAGGTTAGTGATGTAGTTTGGGGCAGAGTTGTAGAAGGCTTTGTATGTTATTGTTAGTATTTTTTATTTTGTTAGTTAGGCAAGTGGGAGCCAGTGGAGGGATTCGGGATTGGCAGACGCTGATCAGTTGGTAAGGTAGATAAGTCTGGCAGCAGCATTCATGATAGACTGTAGGGGTTATAGCCTGTTTAGTGGTAGGCCAGCAAGGAGGGAGTTACAGTAGTCGAGGTGAGAGATTACAAGGGAGTGAATTAGAAGCTTGGCGGTGTCATTTGTTAATAAAGAGACAAAAGTTGGGCTTTAACCAATGCAATGATATGTCTTCTTACCAAAACACCCAGCTCCCCCCAAAACTTATGTTGTACAGCCTTAAGCTGACATAATCTCACCACACTACCGTAGAGTGGGAAAGAATGTTTATAAGAAAGGTTCGTAGCTGGGGGTATTGAAAAACCTTAGCGGTATGGGAACCAAATGATGGCGGCATGGGACTCTGGTATTTCTGAATCATTTAAAACAGGATTCTCTACATTGTTGAACCTGCAATCATAGTGGTGAAATCAACTTGATGTGTCACAGGACATGCGAGTAACATTGTCATTAAATGAACTTCAGATCCATGTTTTCATTAAACAAAAACGACAGTAAAACTCTCACTGGTTGTAGCTAGCTTCTGTATTTTGATTAGCTGTTTTTTGGGCACTATAGTCCAAAGTGCCTTATTTCCATAGGTTTTATTGCAGCACTAACTAGATAAGTACGTTATTGCTCACGCCCTCACCTTTCTCTTATTTCAGAGTATATCCAGGATGCACGTTGCAAGCTGCCATTAGATCAGGGTCCCTGCAGGACATACATAATAAAATGGTATTATGACAAACAAGCTAATTCCTGTGCCCAGTTCTGGTATGGAGGCTGCAGTGGTAATGGTAACCGCTTTGATACAGAAGAAGAATGTAAAAAGACCTGTGTTCTCTCCCTAGATGGAGGTAAGTGATCCTGTTTCCATACAATATATATGACTTCCTGTCATTACATTGTTTTAGCGTATTCGTTCATATTATAAGTTAAAGCTGAACTCTGGCCTTACCTCCAGTCTTGCACAATTGTACAGGCTCTTCTCCTGTGCTGAAAATGCTTACTCATCAACAGCTACATGAGTTTTGGATGAACTTACTTTTAACAGCTCGTTTTATCTTATATTAAATTGTATTTGTATGTAATACATTTTTCACATTTCTTTATTCTACAGAGAAATAATGTGGCGCCTATAGTCCTTCTAGAAATGGTGCTGCTCATGAAACTGAAGGATTTGTTTGCATGGACACAGCTTAAAAACATTCCCTGAAATGTGCACTTTCCTCAATTCCATTGACTCTGATGTTCGCAAAATGTGATTTCTGGAATGGAAAGCTTCAGAGAACAATCGCCTTCATTTTAAGATTATGGATTCATATCTCTAGAACATAAGTGGTTTGTGTTTACCAGGAGGATGTGTACCATACTGCATGCTTCACCAGCCTAGGGATTATTTGGGCCATGTCCACAAACAACTGGAGAATCTTTGGTCACTTTTCTCTGATACCTACAGAAATGGACTGTTTTCTCTATTAAAGGTTTAGAAAATGGACAATTACAATTACAAAAGGTCTACTAAAAATGCATTCCATATGTGTATAGAATTGGAGATGGTAACTAATATATAT
>NW_017308719.1:60476-74230 GCF_000935625.1 Nanorana parkeri | reverse complement strand
TATATATACATATATTTAAAGTGAATGTAAACCGTTCACATCTCTTTACTTCATTGCTTCATTCTGTTATAAGGGCTTGTTCACACCAAATGCAGACCAGATCTGCATGAGTTTCTGCACACGCAGTGCAGTGGGTTGTGCCGCGTTTTTTGCCGCTTTTTTGATGCGTTCCGGGCCGTTTAAAAACAATTTTTTACATTTTTTTTTAGTTTAGAATGGGCTTTAAGTGCGTACCAGGGCGTTTGCGTGTGTTTTTTAATGCGTTTGCATGCGTTCCAGAGCAGGTAAAATAGGGCTAGCTGCAGTTTTTTTTACATGCTCTGGAACTGAACGCTACGGTGTGAACTAGAGCCCACAATACCATTGGAATACATTGGACACAGTTTTGATCCGGTCTGTAACTGCTCTGCTCCTGGAACGCGCTTGGTGTGAACAAGGCCTATCTGTTTGATGAGTGCAAAAGAAAATACCTGTTGATCTAGTCAGACGTTCTGTCCTGTGCTCCCAAAGAGACTATTTAGACCTCCCTGTTTTTTTTTTCTTTTAGACTACAGGTCAGTTGTTCCATAGGACAATGGCTAGAGCTGACAACTCTGAACCCCAAAAATGGTGTCTTGTCAGGCCACAATAGGAAATTAAGAGCTGAGTGCATTATGGCAACGGGTATTTTTCTGTACTTGCAGGGTCTTTAAAAGGGATAAAACGTGCAAATCTTCATCTAATGCAATAATACTCTATACAGTTTTTTTTCTTTTTTTAATTGACATGCTCTTTAATTTTGCCAGAAACTTTGAGTCGTTTTTGTATTAAACTATCAGCCATTGTTGGCTCCGGGATACTGAAATAGGAGGACTTAAGTATGTATTCTTTGGTTAGCTGTCTGTACAAAATGGTCTTTGCAGAGGCCAGAACTTTGTATGACCTGTTAATTTCAAATTAACTTGAACTTTTGAGAGTGTTTTTATAAATCCTGGAGTAATATAGATTAAATGAAACTGTGTTCTGATTTTGGTGCTCTGGCTCCTAAAGTGTAACTCATCCAAAAGTTTTCATTCTAGTTTCTAAGACTTGATGCGCCTTTGGGTATTAATGTAATATCTGACGCCAAGCAGTGAGCCTGCTGTAGCATTTAGGGCTGTGCTGTAGAACTTTCTGATCCCTTCCTCTAAAGTGTATTCTCCATATATTCTGATGAAGAATCCTCTAAAGGCCTTGAGACACCAGCATTGTGTTTCAAGTTTTAAATTTAAAGTGTACGTCTTGGCAGAATTAAAAAAAAAAAAAATACACAGTACATCTCTACAATACATGCAGATTTCTCCATGTTTTATGGATACAAAGCAGCTGTAAAGTTTCAAGTACCTTATCACTCTGGAAAAAAAACTTGCACCAGACCTCATAACACATGGAAGTTGTATATGTAGATCAATTGAATATCACTGAAGCACTGAAAAGCAGTCATAATTAGAATGTTTCATTGTAGTGAGCCTAAAATATGTGTTTTTAACTGTAATTATTTGTATTTACTGTTAGGTTGTCTTACATAAATAACCTTTTATTATTTAAACTAATTAGCTAGGTATTAGACGTAGTGATTGTTATAACAAGAAGAACCACAGTGCCTCATTATGTTAGTAGCATAGCATTATGACCTTTAATGTTTGTACAGTTCATTTTTCTCTTAGGTTTGGAGACACTGTTATTGCTTGTAAATTGATTTAGGGGCCTATTTATAGCCAATTTGCAGAGCGATTTGCCCTACGAATCTTTCTGAACGTTCGTTCTGTGCTAATAGATGCAAAAAAACGAATGTCCTTAGATATATTTTCTTTTCAGGTTGAGTGTATGTAATATAAGACTGCATTATGAGGAGGAGAGAGGACTTCTTTCCTATGCTTCTGGGCTAAGCTCTGCCCACCTGTCAACATTCTGTCCAATAAGAGTTCCCTTATTTGTCTCTCATGTGCTCCCATTGGTCAGGGGGGATAGCAGTTAGGCGGGGCTTAGACCAGAAGTCAGTTAAGTCAGGCATCAGTGACTATTGGGGCAATAATCCTGTAGGTTGCAGTCACATTGGGGCACCTGTGTCTTCCAGAGCTAACACCTGGTTGAAATGTATCTATTTAACAAGCTGTGAGTTATGGTTGGTAGAGTAAATAATGCATCAGCCAACCTCTAAAACATGATGTTTGGGGTAGGGATGCACCGATACCAGTTCAGATACTTGGCATTTTCACAAGAACTACCAGGGTTGCAGCGATTGCAGCTGTGACCTGGCTCTGGCGCTCCACCACTCTCCTGAAATCATTAGTCTGTATTGTTTTAGAAAAACTGTCACATGACAATAAACAAAAATGTATCAGTACTTTTATCTGTGAGTACTTTGGCAAGTATCAGTACTTGTACTTGCAAAAATGATATCAGTGCATCCCTTTATATATGTTTATAAAAACAAAATCATACATTAAAACAGATGTACAAATCCCAGGAGCTCTGTGTGCTCCTTACAAATGACAGCTGCCTCCTAACTTTTGAATTTTTCTCTAGTCTAGTCCTGGAGTATCTGTACTTGTACTTGTACCGAGTATGGTACTTGGTATCAGTGCATCCCTAGTTTGGGGGATTCGATTATAACTTCTTAGCATTCATCATCAGCAGGCCCCTATACCACACTCCCATATTAAATTCATTTTTTGACCTAGATACAACACTTATCTTATTGGTCTTTTAACATTATCATAGAACACTTAATTTTTCATGTAAAACAACATGTAGTTATATTTGCTGACAAATACATATTCAGAGTGCTAGTGCCACTGTTTTGTATGTTTTGCAGAGAAACATATTTTGGAATAATGCAATTTCGATGATACATGCAATGTTAATTTGTATTTTTTTAATATATCATTAAAATGTTCCATGATGGAAATACTAAATCGCTTGGGCGTGTTTTTGTCTTTTCCTCATTATTATTAATATACTTATTCTATTAGGAGAATCATTAGCAGCAATATTACAATTCCAATGTAGCCAGGCAGTGGTAAAGGGATAGGGATAGCAGACATTTTGGTTGAAGCTATGCCCCTGCCCCTGGGGGACCCACAAATGCTACTGTGTCCAAACCATCAATGTGAGCGGTTGTATTGCTGTACCATTCACCATTGTGTTCAGTGATCACCTCATCTGTACAGCGCATTCCTGATCTCTGATTTACTAACACGAGGCAAAAGCAAGTGTTTGATTAAATATAAAATCAGAGACTGTGTCAAGTTAATAAATACCAAATTGAATCCACTTGGGACACCAGGTGAGCTGGTCAGGGCTGCAAGGCCCTGAAGGCCCTGGGCAGTGGCCCACCTCGGCCGAGGTGGGCAGGTCAGGGCTGCAAGGTCAGAGGACAAGAAAAAAAAAAAACCTGAGGTTCCCCCCAATTCATACCAGACCCTTTAGGTCTAGTAGGAATGTTAGGAGGGACCCCCCAGCCCCCGAGTTAAAACAAACAAAAAAAGTGCATGGGGTTCCCCCAAAATCCTACCAGGCCCTTTAGGTCTGGTAGGAATTTTAGGGGGGAACCCTAGATCCCAAAAATGGGGGAAAAAAATGTGTCCCCCCCTAACATTCCTACCAGGCCCTTAATCTGAGCACAGGCCCAGCAGGGCAGGAAAGGGAGGGGATGATCGAGCGCCCCCCCCCTCCCTGCGCCTTACCAGGCCACGTGCCCTCGGCATTGGGACAAGGGCCTCTTCCCCACAACCCTGACCCAATGGTTGTGGGGGTCTGCGGCCATGGGGGCTTATTTCCATCGGGGTACCCCTTCAATTAAGGGGGCACCTAGATGCCCCCACCTTATGAATGAGTAAGGGGTACTTGTACCCCTACTCATTCACTAAAGGGTTAAAATTCAAAGTAAATAAACAAACCACACTTTTAGAGAAAATCCTTTAATTGAAAAAAAAAACCGAGTCAATGTTTGGCTGTGCCGTCTATTGGAGTGGGGCGAATGGCCTGCTGAAGGTCGGTCGTTCCTCCCGCAAATGAAAGCTGGGTGGAGCCAGCCATGTCCTCACAGCCAGCTCCGCCCAGTTGTTATACATTGGCTGGGACCTGCTGGAAGACTCTAGCAGGTGCCGGCCAATAGGAAGCAGTTGGACGGAGCTAGCTGTCGCTGCTAGCTCCACCCATTTTTCCCCCCTTCTTTAAAATATCTTGATTTATTTTTTAATTTTCCTACTTTTGATCATTTAAAAGTTAATTTTTCAACCCTTATTTATTTATTTTTTTTGACACTCTTTCACTTATTTTCTATTGTGCTCAGTACCACGGAGGTGGCATTCGGCTATTCACTCACTGCCGTTCGTCCCCTATGTCCCTAGGTGACATTAGGGGTCTGAAAAACCCCTGATGTCTCCATATAGAGGACCTGTCACATTATATATGTTATTAAATAGGAGGCTTGTTAGCCCCCTATACAATAGCAATAAAGCTGAGTGTAAAAAAAAAATTGTAGAAAATGAAAGTAACATAAAACAGAAATTGCGCCACACATGTTACATATCGTCGCGAGCGTCGGAGTAAGAGCAATAATTCTAGGCCCATCAATCACTGTTAGCACTAAACCGATGAGCCGTAAAAGCGTTTAAAGCGCCACCTATGGGAAATGTTGATAATTGTAGTTTTTTGCGGTTCCACAGACGCACACAATTTTAAGGCTTGACATGTTTGGTATCTATTTATCCGACGTGACCCCATCTTTTATATTCTACCAAAAACTTGGGCATTATATTCTGTTTCTGTGCACTAAGTTTCATTTTAGTGTATTTTATCCTAAAAATACTTGTTTGATAAACATTTGTGCAAATACCCTGTGAGATCAAAAATTGCAACTAGCATCTTTTTATTCTACAGGGCCTCTGCTTTCAGAAAATATATTTGGGGGTCTGAAGCTGTTTTCTAGCCAAAAATTCAGATTTTATCATGTGTGTGCACATAGTAAGTACTTGCTCTTGGCAGCAAGTGGTTAAGAAGCATCTTTATTGACATTCATTCTGCATGTCAAAACAGCAAAAGTGCAACATTTCAGGAACCTCAGGGGGCCCTTTCATCAGGCAAAGTGACTTTGCCTGTTGAAGGGGCTCTCTGAGATTTCAAATTGTGGCACTTTTGCAGTTTTGAAATGCTGAATGAACGTCAATAAAGATGCTTCTTAATTAAGATATTAAAGGCGAGTTGGTAGCATATATTTTCAACTGGATTGGCTGTGGCACTATTCACCAGTTGCTTCAGCACCCTATAAGGGAGTACATCGGTCTGGTGTGCAATGGGAAAATGTTTATGATTCGGGATACCTCATGTGTCTCATGTAATGGTTTTTTATTTATATATGTGCATCATATGTGCACATACTGTATATGTGCATGTATTTATACTTATGTGCATCCTATGTGTATGTCTGTGAATATACCTTTTTTACTTATTTTATCTAGCTTTATTACTATCACAAGTGGGCCGACAAAGACAAAGGTCTTTAAAGGAGAACTATGAGATGAGTGATTTCCACTCACCTCATAGTTCTAGCCGACCTGTGACAATGAGACTGTCACAGGTCGGCTCAGTAGATCGGGAGGTGGTATGTGTTCGCTCACCTCTCGATCCTGTCACGGCTCTCTCCCGTGACAGGGGGAGGGGCTGGATTCCCCTCTCCCCGCTCCAATCTGCCAGCGCTGACTGGCGGAACGGACGGGGGAGGGGGCGGGTACAGCTGGCTCTGCCTCTAGATAGGCAGAGCCAGCTGTCACTCACGCAGCTGAGCGGATCTGGTCATCTATGTTGGGATCCGCTCCGGCTGCGGCGTCTCAGTATACCGCGAGCTGTAGCTGAGCTTAGGGTAACAGGAGGACGCTAGTTTGTGTCCTCCCGTTACCCTAAGGAGAACTATGGGGAAAAACACTGACCCCATAGTTCTCCTTTAAAGGAGATAGGATGCTTTTATTTAATGTAACTGATCACTAGATGGCAGTCTTGATTTGGTTTTGCATTGAGGTTTTCTTTTTTCAGCATAGCAAATGATTTGTGTATATATTGACCCAAGAATACATAGTTAGTGAATCTGTCATTGTCATGAGATACCGGTGTATGAATTCACTTGTTTCCATTGAATATATCTGTAACTGCATACAAAAGGCATAATATACTGGGGCTAGTTTCACAATAGGGCGATCTGTGACCGTGCGGCAAATCGTGCACGAAACCGTGCGGATGGCCAGGCAGTCACGAAATTGTACACCACTGCTAATTGTAAATGGCGGTGCCTTTTTTTTCTAATGGCACCCCAGTCGCACCAGGCAGATTGCGCGGTTTCCCGCCACGATTCTGCCCATGCAATCGCGGCTCAAAAAAACATGCGGTGTGTGTCGCAAAAAAAAGGTGCATCTACCTTTTCAGCGATTGCCATGTGGATATAACCCCATTGATAATCAATTGGGCTGGCGAGGCAAACGGTGTGTGCAACCACACACGAACATGTGGTCCCCCAGGCCGCGTGTCCGGGGATTGCCCTAGTGTGCACCTGGCCTCAAGCTTATGTGTATGCTGGCATAAGGCCTTTTTGTCCTTGCATGGTTTTCCAACCAATCTAGTGGCTCTCAGTAGGCATTGGGGAAATTAGTAGGCTAGTGCCAAGCACTGGTCTGCTAGAATTAAACCCCCAATTAAAGTCCATTACAATAAATAATGAGAAAATGAAAAATAATGTTTAGAACAATGTTGGGGCTTTGGCTACACCTCTGTATGCTCGCATGTCTTTCAAGTTCAGCTTTAAAGAAGCCAAGGGCCATACATTTGACCCCCAGAATCGAGAAGATTATCTGTCACTTATTAAAGTATATCTAAAGCCAAAACCTCTTTTTTTTATTTTGGATATATTAGGGAAGGGTTAATTCCTATCATCCATATACCAGATGGGGATAGGTTGATTTCCCCTCAAAAACGTTCCTATAGACACAGCAGGAAGTGAGTGAAAATGTCTCCAAAGTGAGGAGAATTCTTAAAGTAGTATTAAACTTTCAAACTTTTTTTCAATAATGAATCTACATCAAACAGATACTGTATATGATGTCCAGCAAAGTATTTCTTTAAAATTTTCCCCAAGCACTTACAGTCATCATGTTTTCAAACAGCTCCAACCAGGGGTGTAACCAGAAATCACAGGGCCCCATAGCAAAATTTTGTATGGGGCCCTGTGATTTCTAGTTACACCCCTTGCAGAGCCCACTTGAGATCCCACACAGCCTACATGAGGATGACCCTGCAAAGCTCACCTGCATAGACTCTCTTTGGTGGGCTCTGCAGGGTCTCAGGTGGGCTGATCACACGCCTTACCTGTCTGCCTCCTCTTCCTCCACGGTCGCTCATGGGCCCAACCTCCTCCTCCATCGCCGGGCCCACCTCCTCCTCCGTCACTGGGCCTCTCCTCCTCCTCTGCTGCCGACCACGGGCACCGCCTCCTCCACTGCCGGGTCCAGCCTCCTCCACTGCCGCTGCTGGCTCTCACTGAGCAGCTGTGGAGAGGAATGCACCGTTGCACAGATCACTGTCAGTGATCTGAACAGCGGCGCATTGCTCTTCACAGCTGCCAGTGACAGCCAGCAGCATGAGATGCCATAGCGACACAGGCGGCCCACACGGCACCAGCATGTCCTGGCCGGGCCCCATAGCGGTCGCCTGGGTCGCTATGGCGATTGTTACGCCACTGGCCCCAACTCTCTCAGCTTCATTTCCCTGAACGTCCTGTCAACTACATGCTCACAAGGGACAGAGCTGTCTCCAGCAGCCATCTATCTATTAGCTTAGAGAGGAAACAAGGCTGGAGGAAAGAGGAGAGGGGAGCAGGGAGCAGGATAGTAGGTTTGCCTTGCTGTGCTTTTGACATTGTGGAAACACACAGCTTACTAGCACACACAAGGGTGGCCCCATACGACCCTGCAACCGTGCAAGGGAATGGAGCCACCCTAAAACAGGATATCAGAACTAGAGCTCAGGGGCTCAGCTGATTCTGCAGGAAACTAAAACTTGTATACATCAAGAAACAACATCTATTGTAAGTGATTTCATCAGCATTTGAAAAAAGCTTAAAAACATTTTGAATTTAGTATCACTTTAATCCTAACTGCACCCACAACAACTGTCCCAGTGGGAAGATTTCCCCTCTATTCCTGTTCCAGTGATAACTCAAAGTTATGGGTTTTCCTTCACTTTCAGTCCCAGTGATAATTATTAATAGGTTAATTAGAGAGGGTAAATCTGCCCAGTGGGGATATAGCAACAAAAAACAATAATTAAAACCTATCAGGGCTGAAAATCCTTCCCTACTTTATTGAAAACTAAAAAGAAATTCTGCTTTAGATACATTTTAAGAAAATGTATAATATGAAAAATATTTTACAATCTTGTGTGCCCAAGTCATCAATGTGGGATGCGGTGAACAATAAGGTGGTATAAGATTTCTGCTGGGTGTTTGCTATCTTTAACTCTCAGCCTGGTGGTGCTGTTGTCCTTCCTTTCCTTACTTTGGGAGCAGAAAACCTACAAGCCATGTTATGGAAAAAGATTTCTAATAACTCTCAGAAATATATAGAAAACAGTTTTAGCACAAGTGTAAAAAATTAGCCAGCTTATATTTATGTAGCGATGCTGAGCAGCCTGTTGCTAGCAGCCAATTTTTTCTGAAGAAAGCCTACCAGAAGCTGCCGGTAGTGTTTTTATGTGATATGCCTTTATCTCCAATATCTTCATTTCTTATAAGGTCCTAAACGTTTGTATATTTTCAGTGTTATGACTGCAAGTTATAATTTATATTTGACGGACGTGCGGATGTGCAGGGTGGGTGAGCGTAGGGCAGCTTACGGCTGCATACTCCCATAGAGAAGGACTGGGGCTGCGCACTAATCACACGCAGCGCCTGTCCTTCCCGGGAGCTGCCCGATGCAGCTGTGCACGCAGCACGGAGCTGTACGCACCGGCTGTTTCTCGTGTGAATGAGGCCTTAAAGTTGAACTCCAGTTATTCAATTATATGTATACTAACTTTAGTCCAGCTTGGCCCAATGAATGCATTGGCCCACATGGGATCCTGTAGAACACCGTAGTAGCTGGGGCTACTATGGTACTGACAGTGATCTTCTGTGTCCTGCAGGGATAGATTAAGAGCATCATGGGCCTGGTGCTGTCGGTCAGTCGGACGGGAATCAGCAGAGGCGGCTCTCTAATTAGGCAGCCGCTTGCTCCTAGCTGGGGCTTCGGGGGGCTGCCTAATATGCCTGTTTAGAGAGCCACTGTGTTTAGCCCAGCCAGCTCAGATTGTCCTCAAGCATATTGAGGTGATCTGGGCTGCCTGACCCTATTTTCAATGGTGGGCCTGGAGCTGGTGCTCCAGTAACCCCTATGTTAATCCAGCCCTGGAGTCCTGTACTGCTGTGATGCTGAGCAAAAATACAGGGGGGCACTCTCTAAGCACATTATCCATTCAGAGAACGCCTAGTAATTTTACCAATGGATACAAGCCAATGTAAAGCACTGTAGAAGCTCAGGCTACTACAGTGCTTTACTATACTACAGTATAAAAATGTATACCTGGAGTTCAGCTTTAAGGACATGTGAATAATAGCGTACAATTAATGTGCTATCAGAAGTATTGAACTTACCACTCCCGACCTCCGTCTGGCAATGCTAGTTGCTTGGCCTGGCATACTGATTCTTTGGCTTCAATACTTCACTGACCCAGAGCAAGCATTGAGCAAGTGAAGTCAGAATACCTGATCTGCAGGCCTGTTTCAAGTCAGTGACTCAGAAAGACATAAGATCAGCATGACAGCCAAGCAACTTGCATTTTCAGAAGGAAAGGTTGGCAATTAAAACTTCTATATTTCTCTCAGCACGGTATTCATTTACATCAAAATACAAAAAACAATATATAAAACCATAGATATATATAGACTGCCATGGGTACCCTCAGTGACCAGAGCAGTGGAGATCCTTGTCAGTGCCACCTTTGCTCTTCACCTTGGCAGTGACTGCTCAAGGATCCAGTACCATGCTGGTGGTAAAGCTGGCCTTGCAGGCATCAGGACATTGTGCTGTTGCCATACTGAATGCTGTATTCAATGTCATCCATCCCAAAGGTGATAGGTCATGTCCCCAATTGACTATTATGGTGGCACAGATGATGTTTTTCCAGTCATGGACAGCTCAATCCCTTTTGCCCCTTTATACGGGTGTTCCAATCGGATCCGCCTGTCAATTTTTCAGACGGACCCGATCAGATGCCCAATGCAAGTCTCTGGGCAGCTGTGTGTAAATGTACAGGTGTTCATTTACACCTAGGTACCTTCGCCTCCGGCGGGGTCCCCCCAAAAAAGCGGAACAGTGTTCCATTTCAACGGACCGGATCATGCATCAGACACCTGTCCATTTACATCAGAGTCTCTATAGACCGGCATGGGGTTCGGTAAATGCAGTTTTTTCCTCTAGCACAAGATGGGGGGAAAAACTGTACGGACACGGATGTCACGGTGGTGACAACCGATACGTACTTCTGTGATCAGCCCGTGCGAAAAGGACCTTAGCCAGCAGTAAACAAATTTTTGTGGTTACTATTAACAGGAGTAGCAAGTAGTTAATCACATTCAACTGGACTTGCTCTGTAACTTTGAAGGTGTTTTGAAGTTTGTCCAAGGTACTCTTTAAGTTCTAATGAGTATCAGGAACATATGCCAGCATTTTATGCACATAAGTAACTCAGTAGCCTAAATTCATACACCATGGAATGTGTCAAGGCAGATGTTGTTTGTCCAAGAACAGCATTGGATATGTGACATTTTGTGGAGCGACCCTGTTATAATTACATAATTCATTTTGTTCATTTTTATTAAAGTATTTTTATAAACAATAAACAAAGTTGCAGAATGCAACATTTGTAAATGAATCGAAAACCAGCATTTAACAAAGTGATTGAAACTATGGTCACGTGTGCTCCTTCCTCTATGGTAGGCACATTCCCTGTTAAGAAAGAGGCAAATATATGTGGGGACTGGAGGTATGCACAATGTGTGGTAATCCAAAATGGAAAATGGGGGAGAAACATCTCCAGTCCTGCCCATTATTGGTACATTTCATGATCAGGGGGTGAGTGCGCTGCAGTATACTTTAATTTATGTGCATCCATAAACCACATTAGTAAACTTTCCCATTATGAAAACCAGAAGGAAACACTGACAAGAGACCCAGTTCACATGCAGCAGCTCTTCAGACTTGCAAACTGTTTTGGCTGAAAGTGTTTTCGGGGACACGTCCCCTTCTTCAGAGCCAGATTCAAGTATTTTTGTGAGTATATGGATGCTTTTATACAAAAAGAAATCCTTTATTATACACCTCGGGCAGGCTACTCGCTGCTGTTCGGCCTATTCTTATAGATGCCGAACAGCAGTGAGTGAATAGCCGAATGCCGCTGAGCGGCATTCGGCTCGGCTGTTCTGCTCGGCTGTTCTGCTCGGTCCCTCTGTGGTACCGAGCAGAACAGAAAAATAGTTTAAAAAGTAGAAAAAAATAAATAGAAAACAATTGTGCGGAGCTAGCAGTGACAGCTAGCTCCGTCCAACTGTTTTCTATTGGCCGGCGGTTCTGCTGCCGTAAAAAAAAAGAATGAAAAAACTCTCCCGCTCCCGCTGACACCAAAGGATAATACGTTTCATATAACGTATTATCCTTTGGTGTCCGCTGGTATCTGAAATACACGTATTAATCTCCAGTGGGAGAAACTAGGACGTTACATAGTAGCATCTTCTTAAAAAATCAGTTTCTTTCCCACATGGTTTCAGCTGATTAGCATATATGAATGAGAGCACATTATACAAACAGATCTGCATACCTGAAGATTTATAATTCTATGTTATGCTTTTTTTTTTTTTTTTTTAAACCAGTTAGTGATATGATGTTTATGTCCAAAACTGATATTTTATCTAATAAACTCTTTTTGTAATTGGAATACTTGTCCCGATGCTGTGTTAACCCTTTTTAAACCAGCCACTCTTGTTAGCTGGTTCATCTTTTTGGTATGTATGGTGCTGAAGTACTAACCTGCTGTTTCGTCTTCTCCGTCTGCTTCAGCCACGCCGTGTCACAGCCTAGTCATCTGCTCCATTCTGACCTCTTCTCCCGCTGATTGGCCGATTGGATGATGACAGGCTTCCTCACCAAAAAAAAGCAGGGAATCACCAGCACTCAGTAATGAAAGCAAATTTGTCCCTTTATTAGGACAGAGGCGTCATAGAGATCAAAAGAATCGACGTTTCGGGACCGCGCTGGGGGCCCTTCTCAAGGCAGAAAACACACCATCCGTGAACCAATGTCACTGCGAGCACCATCCTTTTCTAATTGGCCGGGACTGTTGTGAGGTGTGCGGAGGGTTCCCCCAACGATCTACAGGCTTCCTCCCAAGTCACGCCTGACTGGTGAGGAAGCCTGTCAATCATCCAATCGGCCAATCAGCGGGAGAAGAGGTCAGAATTGAGCAGATGACTGAGGACTTGGAGGAGGAGTTCGCGGCCATCTTGTTTAGTTGAAGATGCTATGGAGGTCCTGTGTGCGGCGGTTTCGGGTCCTTGAAAATGGCGGACACAGCACAGGTACTCGTTTTTGTATCGGAGTATTTGCACAAGTACGAGTACTCATGCAAATACTCGGTATCGCCGCCGATACCGATGCTTGTATCGGTTTCGGAGCATCCTTAATAAAAACATTTCCGTAGCTATTTGTTCTGTGCGAACTAACTATATGTTGTGAGAATGGGACAAAATTGAATGTTGCAATAAATAGAGCTGAGGATCATGGGAAATAAGTATAACAAGAGATACAATATAACAAATCTAGGGAACGTTGGAGGCAATTAACAGAATGTGACCATTGCTACTATGGGAATCCCCATAGCCAGCCTTTCAGAACATTTCTGGTAAAGAAAGACTGCCCTAGAGAACCCTCCATGTTGAGAAAGAGACTACCCTGGACAGCATGCAGAGGCAATATGCCATGTAGAGACATATTGCCCTGGAGATACCGCCATGTAGATGAAGTCTGCTCGTAAGAGTCTGCCAAGTAGAGGGAGTCTTTTCAGGAGATAGACTGTCCTGGAGATCCTGCCATGTGAAGAGAGACGTCCCCATGGAGCCTATCATTTCAAGAAAGACTGCCCTGTCAGTCTGAAATGGAGATAGGGATTGCCCTAAAAACCTAAAATGTGGAAAGACTGTCCTGAAGAAAGACTGAAGAAATTGTCATGTAGAACAACCAGGGACATTGATCGATTCTGCACTGGAGAGCCTCCATATAGAGACAGTCTGCCCAGCTGAACCCATCATGTGGAAAGAGCCTGTTTGCAAGTACCTTCTCTTTGGAGAGAGCCTTCCCTGGAGAGCCTTCCACGTGGAGAGTGATCCTTCCCTGGAAAGCTTGCCCTGTAGAGGAACAACCTGCCATGGAGAACTTGTCATGTGGAGAATGCCTGCCTTTGAGAGTGTGATGCCAGATAAGGAATCCTGCTCTGAAGAACCTTTCATGTGCACAAAGACTATCCTGGACATCCTTCCATGTGGAGAGAACCTGCACTGAAGTGTTTGCCATGTTGAGGAAGCCTGTCTTAGAGCTCTCCATGTGGATAGAACCTACCCTGGAGAACATGCCATTTGGAGAGAGAGCCTGCCATGAAGG
>NW_017308719.1:45455-60454 GCF_000935625.1 Nanorana parkeri | reverse complement strand
GCTTTCTTTGGGGAGAAAGCTTGCCCTGGAGAGTCTCTTCAGTGGAGAGAGACTATAATGGAGAAGCCCCCACCACCATGTACAAAGAGCCTTCTTTGGAGAACCTGCCATATCGAGAGTGACTGACTTTGGGAGCATGCTATGTGTAGACACCCTACCCTGAAGAGCCTTTATGTGGATGAACACTAGACAGTCTTCCATGTGGAGAGAACCTGTCATTTGGAATAAGACTACCTGGATAACCTAAAATATGGAGATACTGCCCCGAAGAGAGAGTAGAGAAAATGTTATGTAAAGAAGCTGCCCTGGAGAGTCAGCCTTGTGGAGGAAGTGTGCCTGCACTACCATGGAACACCTTCTATGAGGAGATGAACTGCCATAACAGCCTCACCGGTTTTCTGTAGGCATTGGCTAACAATCAAGGAAAGCGAGTAAACAATAATTTTAGATGCACTAGGGAAACCAACATTTCTGGTCTCCTGCTGCGCTTACTGGGTCCTTCCACTAAACTCCACATCACTGTTTCCAGAAATTAGATGGAACTCAGCAGGAGCTACCACTGAGTGCAGCAGGGAATCCAAAGGTCGACACTCTGAGATGTGTTGTTTTTCTGAGCAGGCTTTATAGGAAGATTTCATCAATGGAGCAAGGTTCTGTGACATAAGCAGTGGGATGGGTAGTATTTACGATCTTCATTTGCAGGGAGATCTTTATTGTATTTTATTGACAGGACTAATTTGAGGCCTGCATGCTTGGGATGTCTAGAAAATTGTTAATTACAAATAGAATCCTTCTTTTACAGTTACAAAGTACATAGACCCAATATTCTAAAAAAAAAAGAAAAACTTTCTTTGGAGTATAGGTACTTTGTACAATGCCCTCAAGTAGTGCAGATAGGCTCGGGTTTTAATTTCACTATGGGACCTACTATTCTTTTCTCACTGTCATAGCTTATTGTGGCTGAACCAGGAAAAGCTTCATTTCCATGATTCAATGGTGTCTTTCCCTACCTTGATCTTACGTGAGCATGTTATCAGCTTGATGTAGCAGAGGGGATATGCACAAACACGAACTTTGTGACTTTACATCGCTGCAAAGTTTGCTGCATTCTGAATTTGCATCTCAACCTTTACTCCAATGACAAGGGACATGATTAAAATGGAAAGTGATTACATTTAGGTATTATGACACCAATTCTTATTTTATTAGATCAGTGCCCTAGTGGTTATTTTAGCTTAGCAAAGTCTGGTTGATGATTGTAAGTCAGTTGTACTTTTGCCCTGCCTGTTAAATATTTTTCTACATCATGTTAATTAGTAGCATCTGTCTGGGGTAATATGTTGCTTTAATATCAAGGAGATAACATTCTGATAAACATATTGTATCCCTAGATTACCTTTCCCAAGACACATATTTCATCAGAACTTTAGTGGGGCCAATATGTTACATCGTAAATATATAGCTACATTGTGATATTGTTTTCTGAAATCATGGACAGTTGGGCTCAAACAATAGCAAGACTTTTAGCTTATTGAAATTAGTTTGGTTGAATGAAAACAACCAGATGGATATTTATGTCTGCATTTTGTTGTCTATTCAATTCTATGGGCAGTTAAAGTGGCCATATAGGTACTGATTTGTGATCGATCTAGGTATGAGCAACTGCAAACAAGTGGTTTATCATCGATTAAAGTATGGAACCATGGAGCACATATAGTATCGACTGACAATACACTCTATCAGAAATGATCTATTGGAAAAGCCTATTAAATCAATCTATTCGATGATCGGTTGTCTGACAGACACGCAGATATTGGTTTGATCAATCAGAAACAATTGATAAGTCGATCAGTCACTGCCAAACAACTTGCCAGCATAGAGATTGATTGAAAGCTTACTAAATCAATTGTATGGAAGGATTGTGACTTACAACTCTTATTCAATTTGATAGTTTTAGTAACATCGAATAATCATTAAATTAAAATAAATATCTGTGTGACCTCCTTTAGCACTTCGAGTGGAAACTGCAGAGCACATGTTTAGGCTAGGTTGGAAAGGCTTTAGGTAAGTGGCTGTGCAAGACCAACAAGCTGTACAGCTGATCTTGCTGCATTGGGGACAGGTGTGTATAAGACTAGAAGGGGAGACTGGGGTTCAACATAGGTGTAACTGCACCTACTTTAAGTGTGCCATAGACTTTAAAAGGCAGCTATACATTAAATCATCTTCAGGCTAAAACATGTTCAGAGCAGTGCAGGATGCTCCACAAACCTATACACCTGGTTCTTTCTTGGTGGCGAAGGGAAGAAAAGATGCTGCTGGTTACATAGTATTTGTGGTTGAATAAAGACACAGGTCCATCGAGTTAACAGGTTGCAACAGGGACAATTTTTTTAACCTGGCTAATCCCATTTTACCCAAGTGGGAGCTGATCAGTTGCATTAGCAGAAATGAGAGTATCCCTTGATCCGAGGAAAACATAATTCACAACATCTCATGTTTAGGGGTACCTTTAGGTTGTATGTACATGTAAGAACAGATAAGAAGAGCCCTCTACATGAATTGCTTATGAAGAACCAGGTATTGTATAAAGCCTAACTCTGGGCTATACAGCCCTTACTCCCCCCCTCCACCCCCTCCTATTTGCATTTTCCTTCCTCCCAGAGTACCCATTCATCCACAAAAAAAATTATGGTATCTGAAAACAGCTTTTTCCAGGCGTCTTCAGTACAGTCCAGTGATGTCACAGGATCTCTTTGGCCTATGGCAGTGGGTAGATCTTGGTTGTTGCAGATGGCACTGTCACATAATGATGTGGCACAGCTCACTGCAGCATTCCTTTATGAGTTCAGGGGTAGTTGGCGAGCCTTGATGCCCTGGGTCCAAAGGAAGTGTGTTCATGCTGGTCATCATGATGGGTTGAATGATGCTGGATCTTGGAGAAGGAAAGAAGGAAAAAAGATTTTGGAAGATCCACATGTTGAAGTCGGGATGGACAGATTTTTTACTGCACATTGCTCTCATTGAGATATTTGTCGGTCTATGGCTATAGGTTTTGAGATTACTCATTGTAATTGCTAAGATACCTTCATCTGCAATAACTTTGCTTCCACTCCTTGGTGAAGAGATGTGATCCCTTCCTTTCTGTGGTCAAACAAAGTAAATAATACCTTGATTCTAGAGCCTTTCAATTACATTGGAAACTCCCTCTATGCAATACAAGTTCTTCCAATAATAATAATAATACAAATAATAATAAATGTTATTCTTGTGGGAATAACATCTGATTAATTTATTTGCACAAATGAGAATAGATCTGTGTTCCTACTGACCCTTTTATGGTTCCTCAAGAAGGAATGCCCACCTTGGGGTTGGGGAGTTATTTACATAATCTCCCCACCCAGCTCTGCCTCTGGCTGATGTCCTACCCAGCTTTTGCCTGCCACCACCACACAAGACCCAAAGAGATGCTATCTGAGGCCCTGTATACAACACAACATACAGAATGCAGTGGTCAGGAGTATGTAATGGGCTGTCTCTCCTGCACTACTCTCTGCAGTGCCCCTGTATCTGCCTCCCTTAAACTGCCTTCCTCATTTCACAAGACTCTCTCCTCCCCGCAGTGTCCTGTTCTCATCGCTCACTGCTGTAACTTGTAAAGAGAACTGGCAGAGGAGGTCTTCCACTACTCACTTCCTCTGCCAGGCTCTGACAGCTGACAAGTATCTAATGCAAAACCCAGAAATAGAAGTGGGTAGTGGAAGACCTCCTCTGTTAGCTTTCTTTACAGGGCACCCAATTTTACAGGTGCTTGATCATATTTTGGGGGTGCTAAAGCAAACCTAAGAACTCCCCCTTCCCCAGGGTGCTGCAACAGGGAAGGAGTTATTCTATTTATAGAGGAATATGCACCTTCTCCCCCTGTTATTCTATTTATAGAGGAATATGCACCTTCTCCCCCTGTTATTCTATTTATAGAGGAATATGCACCTTCTCCCCCTGTTATTCTATTTATAGAGGAATATGCACATTCTTGTTATTACATCTGTTATCGTTGTTTTTTTGTTTGGTTGTTTTAACAATCAGCATTTTGGCAGATTAGTGTGAACACAAGTACAAAAATGTGCAAGACTCATTCCGGTCACTATCTACTAGATTAGATTTCAAAATGCTTCCTATGTACTATCTTAGGGTCGATTCACTTTAACACCATTGGTGTGCACTAAGACACTATTTTTTTTTTTTTAGAATTTTACTGAAATGTCATCCATGACATTTCATTAAGTTCTGCAGACCAAGTTGCACTGAAAAAAGTACTCCATGCAGTATTTTTTTTCAATGCCCACTAGCGCAACACAGTGGTTTCAGCTGAGACAACTGAAAACAAGACTATTGTCTGGTCAATGTGATGAGGCAGTGCTGGAAAAGGGGGACAGTGTAGCCACAACTCATCTGGTGTGAATCGACCCTAACCTTGGTCAGAAAAAAAACAAAAACCAACAAAAAAAACCCCACAATCTAAAGATCATTAATAATTATAATTGGCAATGAAAAGGCATGTTGTTGTAAGGATATTATAGTGCGTTATGGCCGTGTTGATTAAAACAGACCATGAACGAGCATGGCCAAATATTGTGCAAACTGCAAGTGGAGTCAGAGCAGAAGACAGGCCCAGTCTCTAAAAAAGTTTCTTCACTTTCATGATGATAAATGTAAAATTGTTCACTTTGCAGGGGAATTTTCATTTTCACTTTAAAAAAATCCAGTGTTTTAGCTTCCACATGATTGGATAATCGTATGCAAAGCTTCACCTCATTCAGATATGGGGAAAATTGCCCTGCAGAGTGAACAGCCTATTGGCCTTTGGTAAATGAACCCCAGAGTCTGCATGCCCACTGGGGAACCCTTCTATTTGTCCTGCTGACCATTGTCACCAATACAGAAAGTGCACGGAAATACAACATTCTAGAGTTGTCCCCAAAGCATGAAATGTACAGAAATCATCTAAAATAGGCAAATGTTCCAGAGACAGCTGTCTAAGATGGGAATTGCCCTCAATTTGTGGAGGTTTCCATTTACTTTCTGTTGCGCCTTCAGGACAGGAAGTAAGAATAATCTCCACAGTGCGACAAACACAGCAAAAAAAAAAAAAACAGGGTTAGGCAAACTTGGCACTCCAGCTGATGTAGAACTACAAGTCCCATGATGCATTGCCAGACTCTGACAGCCACAGGCATGATCCCAGAGGCAGAGGCATGATTTTATTTGTAGTTTCACCACAGCTGGAAGGCCCAGGTTGCCTATGCTTGTAATAACCTGATATTGGTTTAATCCTTTTCCTACTTTATTCAAAAAAATGTGTCTGTACATACTCTTCAAGAAAAAGAACTATTTCAATCCAACAGCCAATATAAAACCTATAAAAAGGGTTAAAACTAAATATAACAAGATACTTTTCTTGCTGGGGAGAGGAGATTTTTTTGAGGTGCAAATGCCACTTTAGTTGTCTGCCTAATTTATCATTACTCGAGGCCAATTAGCAGCATTACTGACAGTAATTGTATGATGTAGGTGGTAACATAATGTCCATGAGGTTATACAGTATTCCCTTACATTGGTCTCATAGATTTTGATGCATGTTTCCAATATAATATATTCATTAAAACAAAACTCAAATCGAGGTTTGAACTCACAGTGATTGAGAACATCAGATTTTGCATGCCAGCTGACCATGTATGGCCGACCCTAGGCTACAAAGGAACATCTAACACTGTCCTTACAGAGGATCCCTGTTGGCAGGTAAACAGTACTTCAACATTGGAACAAGGAGACCTGTGTCTGTGACCACAACCACATCAATGAATTGTCATCACACAATAATTATCACCCTGATTTAGTCCATTTTTGTCATTTAAAGTAATTCCAGCCTGATTTTTATCTTCTACAACCACATTCTTTCCCAAAGAATGACAAATTGGCCCTATGGTTTAAGCTTCGGTGGGTTAAAGTGTACCTGTTAAGTAATGATATGCTGAAGGATGAAAAACAAGATAGACAGTGTTTTTTTAACCTATAGATATCTAGCATATTTTGGAAGAGTGCCGTTTTCCATTATCGGCAAAGCCCTAGCTAAAAATGATCTTGATGTACTTACATGAATATTTTGAGACACTGAATACAGTTGAGCATGTAGTATTCTCACCGCAGCCTACCTTTTAGCTCTTTCCTATTAAAGGGAATGTATAGTGGTTTTGTACATATTTTCTTTCCTTTTTTTTATAGCTCATTCCCATGCACACAAATACAGGTAAATGGGCATACAGTGGAAAATATGACCCAGGAGCCCTAGTTGTTGCGTGTTTGTGCTATAGAATTTTATTACGTATGGGCTCCCAAACGCAGAATTTTTGAGTTCGGGAACTTATATCCATATGCGTGCACACATACTGTAAATGTCGGTACTAGCATTTACACATGTATACCTACATATAGCATATTGTTTCCATACAATCCCTTGGACAAAAATACACAATGGCTGCAGCTCCAAGGCGGGAAAATTCAGGAGTATTTTCCAATATATGCCCGAATACCAGTATTTGTGATAATAAAATGAGCCCTTACTAAAAGTAAACATTTACAAACATGTTTCTTTCTTTTCAGTCATATAATTATTAAATATTTCATATCAATACACTGCCTTCCTAATATCAGCCAGCAGGTGAAAGTTTACACTCCTTTTTACATGATTTTCTAGGTTGTTTATATAGCTCAATAGCTCAAGATGAAATTTAGACATACAAGCCAATGTGTCATAGCAGTGATTCATCCCTTATTAGACAGGTCAGTATCAGATAGCAGTCAAACAAAGTAAATGCCCTCCAGGAAGGCATTTCATGCTTGCTGTCTGTTAAGCTAACCTATAGTGCCATGGGAATCCTTTACCATGTATACATTGTTTATTTGTAAAGCTGATAACTGTAAATTGACCCAAAACCAAAGTTGTCCTTAAACATGATGCTTCCAGTAAAATTGATTGTTGTGGAAAAAAACACAGGATCTATATCTCCAACCCTTCTTTAAAACCTTGTACTACATTAAAAGCAACCTTTATAGCATAAATCAGCAGAAGGAAGACCAAACCCAGACAAAGTAAGATGATGGATAAAGATGATGAAAAAGATGGATACACACAGAGTGAATTTTGCCAAAGGAAAAAGTTGGAAAATCATCGGCTGAACGGTGATTGCAGTTACCAGATTGCCAATCAGCTGCAAGCAATGTTTGGGTAATACAGTGTATACAGCGGAAGATTCATTCATGTTTAGCATGGATGGAGGAATCTGTCAGATTCTGGCTAAATGAAAAAATATAACCATGTGTTGCCAGCTTATGGAGACTTCCCATCAGTTCCTGTCCTGGCAACCACATATTAAGTGACATGGCTACTAACTAGGGATGTTCAGATACCAAGTACCGTACTCGGTACAAGTACAAGTACTGATACTTTTCCAGCTCCAGGACTAGACTAGAGAAAAATTCAAAAGTTAGGAGGCAGCTGTCATTTGTAAGGATCATACGGAGTTCCTGGGATTTGTACATCCCCATTTTAATGCATTATTTGTTTAAAATAAATATAAATAAAGGGATGCACATATACCATTTTTCCAAGTACAAGTACTGATACTTGTCCAAGTACTCACAGATACAAGTACTGATACATTTTTGTGTATTGTCATGTGACAGTTTTTCTAAAACAATACAGACTAATGATTTCAGGACAGTGGTGGAGCGTGAGAGCCAGGTCACAGCTGCAACCTCTGCCACCCTGGTAGTTCTCATGAAAATGCCAAGTATCGGCACTGGTATCTGAACTGTTATGTGGACATCCCTACCACTAACTCTTTTCCACTTCATATAAAATCATCAAGTTGGACAGTAGGGGCTAATTTACTAGGGGACAATGTCCAACCAAGTGGGGTCATGTTCACTTTGTCAGGGATATGGCTATTTAAAGTGTGCAGTGGTTTACTACTATACAGTAAATTGGACCAGTGAACTGGTCTGAACTTTAACTGGATGAAATGTAGTTTACTACAGCACTGTGTACCATAACAATTGCTGTCCGCTTCTCAATAAAATATTATTTTCACCCTTTCTCTTCCTTTGTTGCAACTTAATGTTGCTGATCTCTTCAAGCCTTTTTCAGCCACTTCATGCCTACTAGTGCCAGCTGCACGTCATTGCTCTGAACTGCTTTGCTTATAGTGACATCACTGGACCATACCCACGCAATGTGTGTTGGCAAGGCCACCTATAGTCACATGCAGGGTCACAAGATATAACAGTTGTCACCCTATCAAGAGCTAACAAGAGCTAGCTGGGTAACTTCCTCCAGGCAGGATCACCAAATAATTTTTTAATGAAACTTGTAGATTTAAAATGATTGAAAACAACTTTTTTTGTTTTTATTGCGGGCATTTATATAGCGCTGACAATTTACGCCATGCTTTACACAGTGCACATTCACATCAGTGCCTACCCTCAAGGAACTTACAATCTAATGTCCCTATCTCACATACAAACATATCATACATACACTGGGCAATTTAGAGAGGAGTCAAATAACTTTCCAGCATTTATTTGGAGTGTGGGAGAAAACCGGAGTAACCAGAGGAAGACCCACACAAGCACAGGGAGAACATGCAAACTTCATGCAGATAGTGTCCTGGGTGGGATACAAACCGGGGACCCCCAGTGCTGCGGATGTGCTAACCAAATTACAAAACATTTTGCAGATTATATGAGATTTTAGTGACTGGGTTTAGATCTGCTTGAAGTCAGCAACCTGCTTTGCCAATCCAAATGTGACTATACACAGCCAAATATTTGTTCTCAGAAACAATCCGGTTATTGCCGATTACCAATAGAAACCACATGTTTTATTAAAATGCATGTACACTGAAATGATTGTTTCCATTTCTTAGTACAGATCTTTTCATTCCAAAAAAAATATGCTAGGTGACAAATATTTTACAGAAATCTGAAACATTCCAGTGATGAGGAAGACCTAGGAATGCTTGTTTGTTAGGTCCGTGGGACAATGGGGACTCTGCCTTCGGCAACTCCTTGCTGGAGACATAATGGCTACAATTCACCTTACATTAGACTACTGCACCATCACTGCCTGACCTAGCAATGTCACCTTAATGATGGTCATTTACTAGTAATTTGTTTTTTAGCAGCAAATGAGCATCACTTTCAATGACTGGATTCCCAGAGTGCTTTGCGTCCCTTTCCCTGCTGCTTGATGTGATGCTATCTCGATTTCTCAAGACTACCTATCCCATCATGCATTTGTTCCAGCGAGCAATGATGATGTTAAATTGCTCAGACGTTGAGTTGTAATTCAGAAGGCAGGCTCTGTGAGAATTTTGACTCAAGGAAGCTTGAGCTTGGAGTGGTGGCTACTTTACAGCACACACAGGGACCATGGGGAACAAAAGTAGCCACCCTCCAGAAGGAAAGACAGTGTAAGCACCAATTCAGAGACGATTTGAGGTTCTACAGCCAAGTGATACACAAATAAGATACATTTTTGTTAATAGTTAAGTTACTTTAATGTGTTTTTAAGATTGAACTCCTGAGTTCACTGTCACTTTTATTAATAAAGATGTTAACCTGAAAAATGAAGCAATAGAAGGAAGCAAACACTTCTACATCAAGAGACACATCAGATAAAAATTAATTTACTCTTTTGGAAAAAGACAGTCCAAAGTTCTTTTCTCTTCCATGGACTTCTGGTCCCTTGTGCAGTGCTGGTGTTTTCTTTAGTGTTCCCAGATTTATCATCTCCACAAATTGGTTTAAACTTTAGTGACTTCGTATGAACATTAACTATTGACAATTGTTTCAATTATCTTGCGAAACATCAAGGAGAAATATAAAAATGTTCTTCTATAAAAAGCTGTTACAGTTTTAGGAAACATATATTAGAAGAATAAAATGATATATTTGAAAAGGTTTTATACATAGAGAAAAGGAAAATGTTTATGCTTATGAAGTAGAGATAAACCTGATCTGTGTAACATTTATTTTGCTAAAACGCAGCCAACACTGTTTTTTTTTTCTTCAAATATTGTTTTTATCTTTAACACGCAGCCCACATACATTTTTTTTTAAATATTGTTTTTTTTATCATTTGTTGTATCTCTGGGCTGCTGATCTCCTGTGGCTTCTTTGCGGCTACTTCCTGCCTACGTGCACTCTTGTGATGGCTGAATTGCATTTCTCGTGATGGGTTTGCTAATGGTGATAACAGTGGACCATGTCTGCGTATTGTGTGTTGGAACAGCCACTTGTAGTCTCCATTGGGAGCCTATATGACAGGGTGACAATGCATTTTCAGTAGTAGAACATCACTGGTAAATCAAATGCTCAAGAGGAACCTCTTTAGGCATTATGCATGGGTGCCTGGGGCCATACAACATGGCACAGGTGCTGCGTATGGCCACCTGTGGAAATCAATGACTGTATGGGGCTGTAGGTGGGTATACACCGCTACTTGCGTAAACACACGTAAACATGTGCATGCGTCCAGGGGTGTAGAACGTTATGCATACACATGTTTACAAAGTACCAAGTTCAGCCATGTCCCCAGTGTGCATGAGGCCTTATATGTCAAAAATGCAACAATTCAGAGCCATATATGAGCTTATTTTAGGGCCGTGTATAATATATCAGCCCCTTCATCAGGCAGACTGTGACAAAACACTATCAGCAGCTGCCTGATGAAGGGGCTAATATAGATATTATATACAATTTATATTTTCAATTTACATCTTGTATTTACATACTGTATCTCACAATGTCCCCAGTGGATCTCAATAGACAGTTAAGGTAGGCTATCGCGATTAGGGTTATCTCAACGCGTTTCACGGACCATTCTGTTTCTTCAGGAGGATTGGTACAGACACTATTAAAACGTTTAGAGCAACACTAAATATTCAACATCAACATAATACTTACATACTGTTATCCATTTTAGATCAATTGACTTAATTTGATACATAATTGGAGACCGCATGGAGCCATCATTGAGAGTATGTCTGTTAAACGTATCATGGGCGAGTGTAGGGATAAAGTCAGGACAATCCACTGAAGTAAGATAAAAACAGATTCATTATGAAAAACAACTATAATATGTTTTCCTATTACAATGGGCTACCTCCTGGTGAACCTGCACTCAATTCATCATTTGCTATATATGCTCCCAGATGGAGGCTCTTATAGGACCACACTACACAGAGGAGTCTTGACGAGGAGGTGTGGCTTCCACATATTTTGCAAAAGTTGTGCAACTAAAACCTCTGTTTTTAACTCTAACAGTTGTAATTCTTTTTTTTTGGCTGGCTGGCAGGTGTGCTGGGAACCATTTTGCTTTTGTTATGTGTAAAGCCCTTCCATGTGCACCTTACTTTAAAGCTGGTTATGAATAGTGATGAGACGAAAACCCCGTTGGGGTTCTAATTCGAACTTTGGAACATGGAAAAAGTTCTAATTCGAACTTAGAACTCAATGTAAGTCTATGGGACCAGAACTCTGAAAATCAAATGTCCCCATTTTGAAGCCTTATATGCAATTTATTGGCCATAAAAAGTGTATGGGGATTTGGGTAAAATTTTTAAAGGAGCAGTGATTTTAACATCACTTAAAGTGAAACAATAAAAATTACAAATTCCTTTAAATATTGTGCCTGGGGGTCCCCTTAAACTGCCTGTGAAGTGGCAGATCTGTACAGTGTATAGAACCTGCTGCAGCAAAGAGCACACGAACATCGAGCCCTTGCCTAGTTATGAATTCATGAGTGTGTTTGCTATTTGTATTGCATGCAGAAAAGTAGGGGGCGACACACAGGTCCTCATTTTTTCTTTCCTTCATATGTTCCTGAACGTTCAAGCCATAAAGACCAAGATTAGTGTAAGTATTTTTTTTACAGAAAAAGTTTTAATTTGTCATAAGTAATCATGAGGATATATCTCCAGTATTAAACGTAGCTGAGTTTTTCTGCAAAATACATGCAATTTGTTTAGAGTCCTATTGGTTGCATGCTGTGTACTGGAAGAATGGACACCATCATAATTTTTCTCTACAATAAGATATGTTTTCTCCACTATCATTTTGTAAAGTTAAAAGACCCCACACTGAGCTCTCATGAAGGGGAACATGGAGCCTGTGCGGGAAGCCTTTGGGTTTGTGCAATTTCACAACAAAGCCATACATTTTCCTTTTAATGATCATTTTCCTGAGATGGTAAGCAAACACACGACCGTCAATGCATTCTGAAATGTATTCAGCATGGGCATGGAGAAAGTGACATCTTGGCCCTAACTAGGAAGGTTGCCAACATACCAGAACCAGTAGACAAATCAGAATATAAAAGGCTATATAAAAGCTTGGAAACAAAAAGTGCCAATCAATTTCCATGGAAACCAGACACTTGGAGCTGGAGAAGACAATGTCATATGAGACTTCGTGCACAGGCTGTGGTAGTGGCTCGCCGACATAGAAAACTCATGCCTAACATTGTTCAGCCTCCTGATACAAACAGATATAAACAGAAGATAATACACCATAATATATCTTTACTAGATCAAATGTGGCATTGAGCAATTATGATCAATAACTTATATTGACAAATCATGGAAAGATGTATCTTTACTCCACTAGGTCCAGATACTGACATGACATCAATGGAGGTATAGCAGAAATATGTCATTACGTTTCATTAAATGAGAATCATGGGGATCAACATCAAGAACCTTCTACTTGTGTTCCAGTTCATGTTGGTCCATGTACACTGCAGCACTGCTTCAAGCACACCGTAGCTGTATATTTCGTACGCAGTATTGCACAACACACCTAGACTGCGCTGTTGTGTGCTGGGTGCGTTTAATTGCCATTAATTTAAAAGGAACCCCAATGCACCATTTGTTGCAGTGAAATGAGCCGTGCATTACAGTGGAAAAAAGTAATGCATGCACTATGTATTTCTTTCCAATGCACAGTAATGCAATAGGGAGGTGCAATGGCACATCATTCAAATGCATGGCAATGCATGTTACCTAGCACACAATACCACATGTAGGCGGCGGTGCAATAGCGTGCCCTAAACGCAAAAGTACCATGTGTTTAGCGCACTGGTGTATTTTGGTTTTGTGCTGCCCTAGGCAAGACTAAACTCGGGCACCCCCTAATCTAAATTTGCCCCACCCCATCCTGTTTAAGACTCTATGCGTAACCTGTCAGTCACTGGATACAGCAGGCATGCTGTATCTTGCTTCTGGCAGGTTGCGCTATTAGTGTAGAGGTGGCAGAGGGGAGTTGTAGTTGCATAGATCTGTGAATCTATGATGTAGCTGTGTGGGTCAAGCCATGAATAACTGCACTGAAAAAAAATACAGGACACTGCGGGAAGAAGAACCCCACAAGTCAGACATATGTTTATGTCAACTGGCAAATGTATACATACACTCCAGTCAAACTACAGAGAGTACAGTCTACCTCTAGGATGTCAGTTTTTAGTGTAGACATTGCAGTAATGCACCAGCCCGCATTAGTCCCTCTTGTTGAGAATCTGGGAATCCCTTCTGCTTGCATGTTTGTAATAGAGGATAGGTATTCTTAGACACACCCACTAAAGGATTCCTGCTGTCTCTCAGATACAGGGAGCTTGATGTTTTGCTGTATTCAGATCAATCTAGAACAATTTTAATGTGGTGAAGCTATATGATCTGATAGAACGTAAAGTGAACCTGTGCTTTTCTCATGCAGGACAAAGTAACAGGCGTGCCGGGAAGTGGTAAAGAGCTGGCACTCTTAGGAGTCCTCTTAATGGCGTTTCTTTATTGAAAAGGCATAAAACCAGCTACAAAGGTTGTTAACATGTTTCACTCGCCCAAGGGACCTTAATCATAACAGACATGCTTTATAGAGACCATATCACCAATGCAAAAAATTGCAGGGAAGAGTTCGCTGGTAGTGTTTTTCCATAAATATTTAAAATTTATTTGCAATGTGCCTTTAAACGTGCTAGAAAAATGTACTACTTTAGGAAAGTCAAGTCGCTAGCACATTCCTCTCCCTCCTTGCACATTATAACCCTTTTCTCTTCCGAGAGTGTCTAATTACTCTTGGTGCTTAACCAGATTCTCCCGCCCCCCATATAACCTTTTATATAGCTGAAGGAGAATACTATGAAGTGTAATTTGAATGACAACTCTGAGTCTGCTGGGGATGCCAATATTTAATCCAACATGGCAGCACCCAGCAACAGTCTCAGAGCTTTTGGATGTCTACACAAGCGAGGCTTTTACAGGTAAATAACACGTCTAAAATATGTTACATGCCGATAAAATCTTATGGGAAATTTTTGTTTAAATGAATAGTCTAGTGACAGGGTCTCTTTAAGGCTCAGTCCCCCATATACATTTACTCATCTTTTCTTTTGCTCCAATGCTTCTTCATGCAAATGTTCCTGATACATTCACAATGACCACCACTGTAACAAAGGGAATCCATGCAGACCACCAATAAATGCAGGCCCTAATAAATGCAGGCCCTTCCTCTGTTACATTGGTGAACAGTGTAACTGACCCCTTACATTGGTGATTAGAGGGAGAAGAGTCTCCTATCATTAATGGCCATTAGAAGAAAACCCCCTTTATATTGGGGGACTGTGGTAGAAGGGCCCTCTATCATTGGTGTTCTATGGGAGAAGGGTCCCTTATTATTGGTGGCCAGTGTAAGAATACCCCCCCTTGTACTGGAGTTTAGAGGAAGAAGGGCCCCCTATCACCAGTGTTCTCTTGGTGTTTCATCGGAGAAGGATCCTCTATCACCAGCATTCTATGGGGAGAAGGGCCTCCTAGTATTGGTGACCAATGTGGGAGAATACATTAGGGGACGGAGAGTGAAGGACCCTCCTATCGTTTCGTGTCAAT
>NW_017308719.1:30421-45429 GCF_000935625.1 Nanorana parkeri | reverse complement strand
CTAGTGAGAGAAGGGTGCCCTTACATTGGTGTTGGGAGGGGAAAGCCCCCCCTTCATTGGTGTTCAGTAAGAGAAGGCCCTCCTTACATTTGTGTTGAATGGGAGAAGGGCTCCCTATTATTGGCATTCAGTGGAGAAGAACCTAGTATTTTTGGTTTTCAGTGATTATTTACCGAAAACAGAAACTGAGGAGGAAAGCCTAATTTCCATGCAGCCATAACTACAGGGACACTGTTGAGTAGAGATCCAAGGAGCACATAAGCAGGCCAGGGTACTTTCATTCCGGCCAGCGTCCAGTCGCACAGGTCCAACAGGCAGTGGCAACCAGAACCTCCAAGGCCCCTGCGTTCCTGCACAGGGGGTAAATGTTGATTCCTGTAGCCAAAGCCTTATTTTTCCTTTACATTAGTTGCATTTAACATAATCACTTGCACAAATAAGTGTTGAATTTAGAGTTGCACCAGTGGATATTTTTGTATTTGGCAAATTGCTAAGAGTAGAGGTGAGCCCCTTATAAAAACTGAGCCATTATGTAAACATCAGAGTTTGTTCATTAGACAGCAATGTAAGCTGGATGTACAAAGAAGTGTTAAACCCCTTTCATCTACTAGTTAGGTGCAAGAGGTATCCAGCAGGCTTCTCTGTCCCCATCTCCCTTCAGTTTCAGGCTTGTTTTTTTGGATTAAAACAACTTCAGAGATTCAGTTCTACAAAACAACTCAGCTGGTGACGTTTAGTTAGAATGATCCTCGCTGTGAAACCACGACAAGAATTCCACTAGGTTGGAAACGGTGAAACAAAGCACAGAACAATAGGAAAACCCTTGAGTGCAAGGAATTTATCAAGCACTGTGCTCTTCCACTGACAGGAGACATAGGGGAGAGAGAGGGAAGAGCGGATGGCTTAGACTAGCTGGGGGAGTTAGGCAGAGTGTGTGTCCCCCTCTTCTTTGTTATTCTTAAAGTGCCAAAAACTCATTGAATATTCTAATTGCCCCTAATGCTTCATGTGGCTTGACCCTGGTGCTGTGTCATACCAGTTCCCTAAGGAGCCCTAAACATGGATTAATCATCTGTACAGATTTGTACACGCTCTGCAACTTTCCCTAAAGCTTGCAATGCTAAAGTAGAATATTGTTTTTAAAAAAAGCAGCTTTCAGGATCTCCGTTTAAATTTCTAATAAATAATGAGATCAAATTGACAATCGATTTCAACCATAGTGACGGACAAAATCGAAGGAGCAGGAGGAAAATGATTTTTCTCGAACTAAATTTAATCAGTGAATGTAGTTTTTGCTCGGGAAACTCCTTTAATTTCCAAAATCAAATGATGAAATCAAACAAAATTTTGAATGACATTCTACAAGTCTCCGGTGACATTATCGAATGCCACATGCAGGTCCACAGGCAGATCTGTCTCTATCCATTGTTCTCAGTGAGAAATCTGCCAGTGTATATATACAGTACGTGGTTTATAGCAGATTTAAAGGAGAACTATGGGGTCAGTGTTTTTCCCCATAGTTCTCCTTAGGGTAACACAAACTAGCGTCCTCCCGTTACCCTAAGCTCAGTATACCGCGAGCTACAGCTCGCGGTATACTGAGACGCCGCAGCCGGAGCGGATCCCGACATCGACGTTGAGATCCGCCCAGCTGCATGAGTGACAGCTGGCTCTGCCTATCTAGAGGCAGAGGCAGCTGTACCCGCCCCCTCCCCCGTCCGTTCCGCCAGTCAGCGCTGGCAGATCGGAGCGGGGAGAGAGCCGTGACAGGATGGAGAGGTGAGCGAACCCGGTATGTGTTCACTCACCTCCCGATCTACTGAGCCGACCTGTGACAGTCTCATTGTCACAGGTCGGCTAGAACTATGAGGTGAGTGGAAATCACTCATCTCATAGTTCTCCTTTAAACCTAATACCAAAAATATCAGTACAATGTAAGTTCAGGAGTTGTTTTCAGTTTTTTTTATACCTGGTGATCCTGCCATGAAGGAGCTTGGTCACTTGCTGTTATGGGGTGACAACTGTTTCCCAACCGTGTTCTTGCATTGTCACCCTTGATACACGCAGTCCACCATTGTCCCTACAAGAAAGCTGGTCCTAAGCAATGCAGGCACCCTGGAAAAATAAGAAAACCAGAACAAACATTGCAACGGTCATGATACACAGTGCTTTAAAAAACTACAATATCAATCTTTAAGTCCATGTGCACATTTTCATGCCTTTTATATATATGTTTTTGTTGCATGTTTTCCGGCGTTTTTTATGCATTTTATACATTACACACTTTTGTTTTTGCTAATAAAGGTGAAATAAGGTTGCTGGGGGTTGGGGGCTTGTTGTTAACCACTAAAACACAAGAAAGATGCATGTTATATGCGTTGTCCATGCGTTTTCATGCGCTCCATTGAAGTCTATGGAGTAAAAATGCACTTTGCACCAATAGAAGCTCCAGCACCATTTTCCAAATCACACAATAGCAGAATGCATAGTGTGAAAGGGCCCCACAGAAAATAATGGGTTTCCTTTTGTCCTGACGACTGAAGCACTTCAAAGCACACAGGTGTGAATGGAGACCGAAGTAGGGTATACACGGGACAAATTTTGGTCGGTTCCTGAGGAACTTGAATTAGTGCTGCCCTCAGCATCCTTCTGCCGGGCATCCCCCAATCAGCTGATCGAAGGAGCCGATCAGAAAATCTTTGAACGAACGGAGCCGGCAGCCAATCAGCTGCTGGCTCTGTTTAGGTATTCTGACCCAAGTTGCCGGTGGCTGCTACCAGAATACAATGAAGACATCGAGAGATTCCTCAATCAGTGCATGTATGTTGATGGAGGAATCTGTTATATTTTCTGTGCTTAGCCCGCAGGTGAATGAAGACAATATTACAGTGTATGGGTGTAAGGGATTACATCATCTTTAATGGACCTTTAAATCAGATTTGCTGCTTTTGGGAAATGAATGCACCACATTCTGTTTCCCCTTGGTTGCTATGGACAATGACTCTGCCCCTTGAAATCCACACAAACAGAGCTGTTACTACCTATAACCTCCCAGATTTGCTTTTTCATCTCCAGGAATTGGGTTGCTATTAACATTAACAGCATCACTTCTGCTCTATTTATTCTACAACAACCCTGAGCTAAAATAATCAGCCCCCCTTATCAATATTTAAGGATCTGAGTATATCAGAGAAACGTTTATTTATTACTGTGTAGTGTTTATTGTAATATATTATATATATATTGTATATTATTCTTTTTTTCTGTCTCACTTAGCATTCCATCCCTAACAAACATCATGACAAGCTGTCTGCCTGTAATGTCCAAGTTGTTCAGTCATGCTGGTTCCCTGGCTGGGAGATCTAAAGAGCTTATGTGATGTCTGGAGGGGGGAGTGTGTTGCCTCAGCTGGAAGGCACGCCTTTCTTCTACAACTAGCTGGACAAGAAAAAAAGACATCCACTTGGCTACTTAAGGGGAAATTCTCATCAGTGTCACTTGGGCCAGCTCACTGTTTGCAGGCTGGTCCACTGCACTCCATGAGCCAGAGATGGGGGATATCAGCAGAATGCAGACACCTCTTCTCATCCTGGGACTGGTCCTCACTTTCTGCATTCAGACCACCAACTGCCAGGGTAAGACTGCAGACACTAATGCCATCTGACCCAGCCATCAGGACACTTCAGGGGAATAGCTGCATCTGATCATACACTGTTTATTAGAACCGTCTCTTGATCCTTATTGTACTTCTGTATTACTATCATTGTAGTTATCGTTTAAAAAATTTAATTAGGATTTGTTACATTCTTATTATTATTTGTTTTTTTGTTTATAGTGTAGATCCCAGTACAACTTTATTACAGTATTTCCTAATATTTATTCATTGTAGCACCTTCAAAGTGCAGAAACTCTTAACAAGCAGATTTCAGCAACTTGTTAGTGTAATAAAAGATGATAAGTGATTGGTATGTCAGGGTTATAACTGTATATAGAAAAGTGTTTTATGCTAACTTACATGAGTGATAGTATTTTAATTATAGAATTAGAGTCGCAGGCTGGTCCACTGCATTGATATATTACATTTGTTTAAAGAAATTTATTTTGAGCAAATTTGAATGCAGTTTGAACAGTTTGAAACAGTTTATTTACAGTATTATATATGTATATATATATATATATGGAGAAATATATACACATACATACATACATACATACACTGTAACTAGTAACTAGCAAACTGATAGATCTATTGATACTTCATATTACTTTGCCATGTGATTTTCTACCCCCTGGATGTGTGGATGAGCTCAGAGACTGTAATGTATTTTCTGCCAGCATAGGAAAGGTAGAGATTGGTGGTACCCTGAAAGTGTATGGGTGCAAGTTATAGTGACTTCAGTCAGGCTTCTCTAAGTGATGTTTAGGCTGATGCTGACAAATCAGATCCCCTATCAGCTTCTTGTGTCTCTGGGCTATCTGGGTAGTGGGTACCCAAGTCGGCGCATCTGCTGCATCCATTACAAACGTCTCTTGTTGCCACCATCATTTATTTACTAATATAGAGAATGCAGATGCAAGAGTCTCCTGATGTTGCAGCAAAAGGAGTGCGACTACTGGGGCCGGGGGAAGGGAATTGAGCAAGAACTGAGTAACAAAAAGCTTTTAGGTGCTTTATCTCATCAGCATTTATTAGTATTGGGTGAATTAACCCTTTATTCATGGCAAGATGACAGCTGAAGTGCTGAAAAAAAGTGTTTGAATGCAAGCAATGTATGAGTAGAATGAGCAGAGTTATGCAGCAGCTTATCACATGCCTGTAGGTAAGGAATAGTTAGCAATGCCTTCTTAAAGCATCTGAACCCAGTCACTAAAATCTCATATAAGCTGTAACATGTGAAAGTTATTTCAAAAGTCACTTTCAATATTTTGAAATCTGCAGCTTTCATGTAAAAAAAATGTTTTTTCTGGGCATGAAGGTCCTTGTTCTGTCACTTCATGTTGTAGGGTGACAACACTCTGTTCCTGTGTCCCAGTTTTAGTCTTGCGTTGTCACCCTGTCACATGGTCTCCCAATGTAGACTACAAGTGACTGTGCTGACACACATAGCACAGATATGTCCCATAGATGTCACCAGCAGGTAAGCCTCCATGAGGAATGACATGAAGTCATTGTGGGAGTGCAGGTAGACAGGAAGTGGTTGCAAAGTGGTTGCAGGAGATCAGAAACATGTTATAGTGAAAGCCATATATATAAAACAGCATGGCAATTGGTTATTATACCCAGTGCATTAGTAAACTAAGGGCTCATTCACGCCAGAAGTATTGAGCTGCGCTGATTAACACAGGGACTCTGAACCCCAATTCACATTTGAGCGTGAGCCAAGTGAGTAAAGCGATTTTCAAGCTTTTTTTGTTGGCGTTTTTTAGACTTGAGCATTTTTGTTTTAGCCAAAGGAAAGCTAGGTACTAGGAGCAGGAGTAATCATGTGACAAATACACATATTTCAGGTGTTCTAATTGATCTCCATGGGGCCAAAAATGCACAACTCTGCCTGAAAAAAAAGCTCATGTACTTTTTAAAGCTACAAGTGACATGTGTGAACGGACACTGTTGAACATAATAGGATTCTTCATGCTAAACGTCGTCACGCTTCAGAAAACATGCGATGAACCGATCAGGTGTGAATGGGGGGCTGAGATAACAATCCTTTTCTGTGCATCCTGTTCACACCACACAAGTGCATTGGTATGTGTTACATAAAAGTGCAGCACTTTGTCATTTTTGCGCAACTGAGCACACAAAATGTATTTCAGGCATCATTGCAATCATGTCAACAAGCTTTAACGAAATGCACTTATTATTTCTAAAATTTGACCCTTGATGTGGCCTGTAGAGAAAAAAAAAGCATTTAATAACACAGTTTAATGCACAGTAAAACAGCGGGGCATGGTAAAAATGCATGTCAACGTGTGCCAACGCGCATGTGTTTTCCGCACGTTTTTAATGCGCCTTGTGTTGTGTGAACAAGCCCTACATTTCATTGGTTCACATCTACAACAGGTCCTCTTTGCAGCTCTGGCTGAGATTTGTATCTGCAGACCCCTCCAGTTGGCTCTGAGGTTTTGGCCAGGAAGATTGCTTCGCCCCCAGTCAGAAAGCTGCCAGTCTCTCCTTGAACAGATGTTGGGACCGCTAGCAGCACAAAGCCTCTCTCAGCCACAGCTTGCAAGTTTAGAAAGAACTTTTTTCCCTGGGCTTTGCGGTTGCCTAGCGACCGGCCCTAGCATGTGACCAGCAGACAATCTAAAGGAGTGCGAGGAGTCTGCCCCTAATCTATCTGTGATGGAGTCTTCCCCTTACTGTGCTGCCGGGAAAATCTTTTTTTTTATTCTCTCCCATTCCTCCCTCCTCCTTGTCCTGTGAACAACTTAATTGACATACAATGAAAATGAATGCCTATTGTTGCCGGCTGATTAACTGTGTGGCAGAAATTGATTTCCTGGCCCACGTATGTGCGGTTCCTGTGCACTTGCATGGGCATATTCACATTGTAATCAGCTTTCTTTTCTCAACTCCGTGTGTAAGCTCCTTATGGGGAATCAAGTAAGTAATTATACATCAAGTGCTGCTAGGAATGCCCAGCGACAAAACCTCGCTTATAGGCATAAGCCACCTGCGGGACAATGGCCGGCGAGGAACTACTGGGCCCAGCATGACCTGCCACTGTTGGCGGAGATTAGCAGCGTTTGGCTTCTGAAAGGCTCTATGGTGACCCAGCATGCTCTGGTAGCTGTTTCCCAGTGTGCCTAAGGATCAGTCCACCTCAAACTGTATTTTTACAGTTCTTGGTGAACTCTGGTGGCCTATGCGGGGCGAGTAATGAAAAGATTTAGCAGACTGAACAAGGATCACAACATTGTAGGTCAGGGGCTTAACTACAAACCACAGGCCCATAAAGTATGCCCTAAAGGGGCCCCCTTCCACCCCCAGACCCCATAGCAGGTGAGTAGGCTTTTATGACTATTACTACTCCACTGTTCTAGGTACAAAAATAATCACTAGATGCACCGATAATGGTTTTTCGGTATTGAGTACGAGTACCAATATTTTGCTTTCGGTAGTTGCCGTTACTGAGTACCGATACCGATGTTTCCGCTGTCATTGGAGTCGGCTTCCCGGGCAATCAGGAAGCCAGGCGGTGGGTAATGACATGCCTCTTGGCTTCCTGATTGCCCGGGAAGCCTGCTCCATGTTGTTTGGCTGGTTCAATTATGATTGGCCAGGAAACCGGCTTCCCAGCCAATCAGCATCGAGCCTGCTGTCCGGCCAATCAGGAGTCCAGGGAGGTGGGTCATTACTCACCGCCTGGCTACCTGATTGCCCGGGAAGCTGGCTCCATGTTTCCGTATGGCACTGCCAATCAGAGGAAATCTTCCTCTAGCTGGAAGTTCCGGTATCGGGGGAGGTATCAGAGCATTTGGGCGAGTACGAGCTGAAAATAAAGCACAGAGTACCTTATCTTTATGGTTTGAAGTTGTTTGAAGTTGAGCCTGTTTGAAGTTGAGCCTGTGTAACAAATTACTGCCTCCATAGATACAGTGGAAAAATTAGTGTAGCCACCCAGGGACAAAAAGTGTCTCATTCACATAATCACTAGGTAAAAAACCCTGGAGAAAAAAGAAAAATAATGCAGCCACCACATCTAAAGGCCGCTAAGCTGCAATATATTCCATTTTTGTTTTTGAATTTAGATATGCTTAAATTTCCTTCTTCAAAAGTTGCAAAGCTCAGTGACAAGATCTCAAGTAGATGCCTCTTTTGGGTCTATTTACCATGGTTACCCAGGTCTACTATCCATTATTAGCTACCAATCATGTATAATGGAAAGGTTTAAAGGCCCATTACACCCAAAACTGATATATCAGTTTTTGGTAAATGCTGGAAAGTTGAGTCATCTTACAATCTCTTCTTGAGGACTCTGTGTTGGCTTCCTGGATCTACACACTTGCTGTGACCAAGGTGAGGGGTCCCCTCTCTCCCTGTTGGGTTTTTGCGTTATTTTCTATTATGAAGAATGTAAAAAGAAGAGCTGAAACATGCAAAAGTGGGCGGAAACACCCAAATCTAGACAGGAACTGAGCCAAGAGTTATGGCAAGGAGACGTCATTGTTGGGGTATAGGCAGCCAGGAAATTTCTAAGCCCACCAGGCTCTACCTGTAAATAAAATACCACATTCCAGTGGACTGATCTTTGATCAGTGCACTTTTATTGGCGTTATCAGTATTAATTAAGGTTATACATATTAGGTGTCGGCATTAGAATCACTTGGATTAGGCTTATGAAATCCATGCAGGTCTGTATTCTTAGTTTAGTCCCACCATAGTACCATTGAAGTCTTCTTCCTGCTGCAACAAGGGGAGTTTCACTCCCCCTTCTAAAATCTCTGTCATGTAAAACAAATGGAAACAAACAGAAAAGAAGTAGGAGAGGGCCTTGTAATGGTCACAGCAGGTGGCTTGACCTGGAAACTTAAGTCTAGAAACCTCACCACAGGGATCCCCAGCAGAAACTCCTGGGTAATTTAACCCCCAAAATCTAACCACAATAAAATATATGTTTTGAGTGGGCCTGGGCCAGGAGCATCCAGGGACAGTTTGTAATGAAGCAGAGGGAAAGTGGATGCACAGTTTGCAGTGAAGACGGGGGAAAGTAGGTTCAGTTCAACATATAGGCGATTATGGGCACTAATAGCAAAGCACGCAGATCAATAGCATGCATACACTTTAGAAACCAATCAAGTTTCAACTCATGGCAGTTGGTGTAAGTAGGCTAAACTCCAGCCGGAAAATAAACACTCGTAATTTCCACTCCAAATGCTCTAAAACAATTTTTTGAGCGTAAAATTTCTAGGACCCACTTAAAGTTACCTTAATTCACAGTCCTATGACCTTCTGCCACTCTAGCTCCAGTGATGTTGACCGGTCTGCTAAAACTGCTCTGTATGCAGCCGACAGGTCTTGTTGCAACCCCCAACGTCCTCTAGTACTTACTGTATTTAGTTCAGGACCTTGTGAATGAATTTTAGCCAAACAAATGTGCTTGACATAATCAGAATGGGACCTGGCGCTGCCAGAAGAAACCTCCCAGTGGGTAGAGCCCTAGTGCCCAACCTGTGGCTTGGAGGCATGGCCCTTTGCCACTTGCTGTACGGCACTTTACAGATCCTAGCAGTCAGTAGTGGGAGCATTTAAAAAGAAGAAATAATATCAGTGATCTCCAGCAGTCTTGAGTAGCATGCCCCCAGTCTCTGACTGTTTCCTGCAGTGTGTCTTCGGTCTCCAGCCACTGCTGTTGCATGTCTGCAGTCTCTGATCATCTCCTCTAAAATGTTTGAAGTCTCTGCCAGTTTTCTGTCATATACACCCTATGCACCCTTTGGAGCAGTCAGGGGCCACAGTTAAGGCCCCCTATACCTCATTATTTGACAGCCACTGGGAAAGAGGCTCCACTGAGCGCAGTGGGGGAATACAGGAGATCAGATTATCTTCAACATTGTTTTGGACAATTTAATTTTAATGACAGGGTTGCTATAGGCCCACACCTTTAACTGCCTAGGACTCTACCCATCCCAGGAAACACTTCTACACACACCAATACATACATACTCAAAGAGACTATACCTATTCACAAAGCTGTTTTATTTTTCTAACCTGGTATAATTTCTAGATATCACACCTTATCTACCTCTAATCTCTTAAATTCCAATTCATAGAGACGCATAATGTGCTTTATTTTTCCTGCTCTGTAAGTCGTGGTGAAATACCACACACACTAATTTATCAAGTCAGTGATATTCAATCAATGCTAAGGTCAGTTCACAAGGGCTACCACATAGGTTATCACCCCTTAAAGAATAACGCAGGCTTAAGGGTAAAGATAAAATAACACTTCCCAGGATAAAATAACAAACTATGAGAATATAGAGGTTACACACCTTCGTAATATTAATGTTTGTGAATTGAACACTTTAAGAAGAAATTTTCATGAGATAAAATGTGTGGTACTATAATAACTCATCTTTCTTAGTGAAACAGCATTAGCAAACTCTGGAAAGAATGCAGAATCTTTAATGACTGCTCTAGCCTCAAACCTTTATAATAATAACATTTTCAAAGTGTTTTTATCAAGTTATCTTACAATAAATAAACTTTTTTTCAGTCAGTAGATTAGAACAGATACTATCGCATTAGCACCAGGTCTCATTAAAATACATCAGTAACAGAGCTGGTCCAGATGGGCACTGGTTCATACATAAGTACATTTTCACTTCATAGGTCACTTACATTCATAAAACATTATTTAGAGCAACTTCACATAGTTGGCTGATTTTGATAATGTCCCCTCAACGGAACAGAACTCAAGAGTTAAATCTTAAAAATGCATTCAAGTGCCTTAACTACTAAAAGGAATGTATCTTATTTGTGTATCACTCGGCTGTAGATCCTCAAATCATCTCTGAGTTGGTGCTGACATTTTCCACCCTTCTAGAGGGTGGCTACTTTTGTTCCCCATGGTCCCTGAGTGTATTGTGTATTGCTCGCTCCCGTGATGGACTACAATCTCAAATTTAGTTAGCTAATTTGTATTAAAGTTTAGTCAATCACGGGAGTGAGCTTGGAGCGTTGGCTACTTTACAATATGGGGAACAAAAGTAGCCACCCTCCAGAAGGAAGGACAGTGTCAGCACCAATTCAGAGATGATTTGAGGATATACAGCCGAGTGATACACAAATTAGATACATTTTTGTTAGTAGTTAAGGTACTCAAATGCATTTTTAAGATTTAACTCCTGAGTTTAGTGTCACTTTCAGCATATTTACCATGGACACAACAGGAATATCACTGCAGATCATGGGGTCCCATAGCAAAATTCTGACGGGACTCCACCTGGTGACCTCTCTTTGTAGCACCTGCTAGTGTTAGTGGTAACAATACTGTCATTGATCTAAGCATGAAGTATGTCTGAACCAAAAACAGGCAGCAGGAGAGCTGTCAGCATAGCCTGTACACTACAGGGGCCCAGGTCTTAGAGGGAGACAGGGCAAAGGCAGGGTGGCATCAGTACAGGCAATTACCCCAGAAGCTCATATGTATTTTCTATCATATTAGACCTCAGGGCCTCAGTGTAAAGTCTAAATTCTCCTACCACTTCCACTGCCACAACAAGCAAGTTCTAGAAGTGGTGGTTTAGTAATAAAAAGAAAAGACAAACATTGTACTGGTAATAATAACATCTTAGAATTTTCATATTACTGCCTATTTGTTGGTGTTCCGGTACACAATTGCTCTATATTTCTAATACAAATGACTTGAAAACTGTGACACCTTTTTTTTCTTGAAGCTACAAACCTCAGATTGCCATATCAGTTTTTAGCCACTCTGAGACATACTTATAGCCTGAGTTAAGTCTGCATTAGTTGTACATGATTAATTTCAGATCATTGAGAGCTTTCAGAGCTCTCAGGGTGATACTGCTAAAACAGCTAAACAAATTCTCCTTGTATAGTCTGCAAAAAGAGATCTGTGATTAGTGACAATGATTCTGAAAACTATTCCTTTGCCCCTCCCCCCATCATGGCTGTAGTTATGCCACTGATACCTTATTATGGGAGTTGTCTCATCATTCCTCACTTCTCCCTTAGATATACCGGAAACCCATGTAACAAGGTTGGAAGGTAAGGAAGAGGAGAGCTGGGCGCAGTTCAACTTGTCATGTGCACAATTCCACAAAAACAAATTTTTAGACCAGTGGTTCACAACCTTTTTTTATCCGGTACCCCTTGCCAGTTCATAAACTATGCCCCCCATGGTACCCCAGGTGGGGACCCCTGATCTAGACAATAATACCCTCCCGCTTCTCACACAGAGAGCGAGAGAGACACACACACAGTAAAACTCAGCTATGACAGATTGTTGCACCCCATTGATAAATTAACTACATAAATTCAGTAGACAGGAAAAAGTTGTCTCCTCTCTTTCTGAATACCAAGCACTGTTGGCAGTATACCTACAAGATGAATCACTTTCACAAAGACACAAGGAGAACCACAATTTCAGAATAGCACAATAATGGCTTCAAGTGAATGCATTAATAAAATTCAGAATACAAGTAGGTCTGGCAGGACTAACACCCTTTTTTCCATCTCGAGATATCATCTCTAGTTTATATTTATTTCCCTTCTGTATGAACCTGCTATACTGAGATGAACACAGGTTAGGGGTTAGAGACTGATATGTCCACAACATAATAAAAAAGGGTTGTCCCAAAAATTCATAAATTATGCATGCTGAAAACTGGCAAAATATGCACATTTCTAAATTTGGACTGACTATGTTGCAGAGTTCAGAGAAGGAAAACTGTTTAAGTCCTAGAAGTAACTATGTATAAAACATGCCAATCACTAAATCAGACATGGCGTCTTCCCCGTCCTGTGAGATAAAAGAATAGACATGTGATTCAGTAACAAGAAGTAACCAACTTAAACAAGTTAGGGAAAACAATTCAGTTTTTCTCCTAGAAAACAGGTGATTAGAAACCTTAATGACACATTTGTCAAGTTCTTAGGAACATCTACTCTATCTTTTTAAGTGCACTCTTTGTAATGTTGAAGGATGTTTTTGAGCTCGTATCAATTTAATACCATGTGGATTTGTTTTGTTTTTTTTGCTTAAATTTAACAAAATTTAGGTTTTTTTAAAGGACAGCCATAAAAAAGCATGCACTTTTTATGACTCCCACCACATTAAAAAGGAACAGGCTTAGTTTCCAATCACACATACCAATTACCTTTCCTCTCTCATCTTCTACCTTACCTGTAATTCCTCATTTCGTATTTAAAACAGGATACGATGTAAACACCTTGTGGTGCTCTATATACACAGATTAGTTCATCTAATGAACTCAATCCTCATACTAATTAATGCAAAGTATTGTGATGGCATTAGACAATGACCTCCCATAATTGTTGATACAAATTCCCCTTAAGGGAATTTCCCAAATGATTTATCCCGCCACACAGGCAAAAATTGGTAAGACCGGTATTTTCTGTGACATAATGTCAACAGTGTCAACCTTACACTCTTAGGGAGCACAGAAGTCTGCCCGGAAGACTCCCCAACACTTGAAGAAGCATCCCTCTCCCCCATACTCGTCAGTTTCACACAGAATATTGCAAATCTTCTGTCAGCATGTTTCATCTTACTGGATTCACAGAACATCCATGAGGTTAGGACCCTTTTTGTATTCCTCCCACTTTAAGGATCTAAAATACTGTTAGCCTAGGACAGATGTCCAATCCTGGACGCAATCAGGTAACCACTGGAAGTGCAGATCCATGGGCATAGTGGTGGACAACTGCGGCTCCTGGGTGCCCTGTCATTGCTTTGCACAGGCTGAGCGACCGCAGCTGTCTGGAACCACCTGTTATTCCAGTTGCTGAAATCCTCTGCTGGCCCTAAAAATTCATGATAATTAGGCCTTACACATCTTAAAGTTCATAACTAGGAAAGTGACAAAACTGGGAATGACTTGAAACACATGGCACAAAAATGTATATCAAGTGCATGTAAAGTGATTGTAAAATACATAGCACTGAATCAGAAATGGAGCAAAATGTAATTACAATGCATGTGTATATGAAAAAATACACCCCTTGTGTGTGGTGGTGCATATACCATCCAGCCTGAGGCATAGGCTTGGGGAAGTTCCATCTAGTGTGCACAGAGTGGTTTATATTTATTTTATTTTTTATTATCACTTCTAGATTTGTTTAATAAAGCAGAGGCATATAACCTAGTTATCAGTCAGGAATCATCTGCATACCTCCCAACTGTCCCTCATTTGGAACCAAATCCCTCTGTCCCTCTTTCCTCCTCAGTTGTCCTTTTTTGGTCTATTGTTCAGACACCTAGGAAAACCTTTATCTAATCTCTTAATTATCTTATTTGCTACTTTGAAAAGTCAGTATAAAAGAAAAATAATTGTGTAAAAAACTATTCTAGGTTTAACCAATCATTTTTGGCATATTACATTCTTAATGGTCTGCATAACTGGGGGGCATTGCAGGGGGTGTGTCTATTGCCTAAACACATTGTGCTGAAAGTAGGGATACACAGATACCAAGTAACGCACTTGGTGCAAGTACAAGTACTGATACTTTTTCAGCTCCAAGACTAGACTAGAGAACAACTCAATAGTTAGGAGGCCAGTGCCATTTTTAGGGAGCATTGGCTGGGATGGGACTGACTGGGATATATATAATAGGGGTGCGCTGACACCATTTTTTCCAGACCAAGTACAAGTACTTGTTCAAGTACTCACAGATACCAATTACTGATACATTTTTTTTTAATGTGTCATGTGACAGTTTTTCTAAAACAATACAGGCTAATGATTTCAGGACTGTGGTGGAGCACCAGAGCCAGGGCCCAGCTGCAGCCGCAGTGACCCTGGTAGTTCTCATGAAAATGCCAAGTATCGGCACCGATACAGATACTGGTATCTGAACATCCCTAGCTGGAAGGTATCCCTTTTTCATCTCAGAAAATTGGGAGGTATGCCTCTATGATCATTCTGATGCGCCTGAAATAATGTAAGATGAAATATGATTGGCTGGATTTAGGTCAGGTGTGCACAGCCCAATGTTCACAAACAGTGGGGCACATATGAGTCATATTTGTGTGGATTTATGCCCTAGCAATAATGGGTACTGAGAAATTCGGGATGTATTTGCTATCACACAATGGCTTTTCAGCATGTGGGAAAATCTCCGTAGATGCTCAGCAGTCATTCCCTTTTCCCCATAGAAAAGGCATTGGTACCTTCACCATGTGGGTCTTGATGGGCCTAATGGAATTTGATGTTGGTAGGTCTGTGGAAATATGCATTCTACATTCTGTTTCCCTTTTCCTGTTTGGTCTTGGCTATTGTAGATATATACATGTGTA
>NW_017308719.1:7693-30380 GCF_000935625.1 Nanorana parkeri | reverse complement strand
CAGCTTTTTGCCTTGAAGGCAACTGAATGCCCCAGTACAGCAGGATCATTCCAAATGCTTACAATGACAGATTGTTAGAACAAAAAGTGTTGATAAAGAACACGCTCAGATGTTCCCACAGCTGTCCCCTCCTACAGGATTGAAACTATATTTTTTATCTTGAAGTTGTTTGTCTAAAACTGCTAACTGACAGCTCGTAGCGTGGGCTATTCAGGTAAACCTAGATGTCAGCGCAGTGGCCTGCATGCAGGTTCTATAACATCTTTCATACCATAGCTGGAACAACGGGGTTGACGACAACCGATTTCCAGTAATAGTCCGGAAACTCAAAACTGAATCCTGACTTAATAGGCTCCATTCACTCCTAGGCGACACCTATTAAGCACGTTTAACGCACGTTTTTCTTTTAGCGTTTTTGCGCGTATATGTTAAAAGAGAACTATGGGCTAAGTGTTTTTCCCCATAGTTCTCTTTAGGGTAACGGGAGGACATATACTAACCTCCACCTATGACCTAAAGCTCAGTATATCTGGGGCTATTGCCCCTGATATACTGAGAGCGCCGCAGACAGGACGGATCCTGACAATACTGTCTGGATCCACTCAGCTGCGTGAGTGCCTGCCCGCTCCCCCTTTCGTTCCTCCACGCGTGTTGCGATTATCTTTGCACATTTTGCCCATTCATATAAATAACCGTGATTTCCACTCATCCTCATAGTTAGAGCCGACCTGTGAAAAAGAAGCTGTCACATGTAGGCTCTATCGATCGGGAAGTGAGCAGAAACATGCACCGATCCGTTCACTTCCTGATCGTCTCCCTGCAATGAGCGGTGACTGTCAGCTGTCACTGCTAGCTCCGCCCCAAGAGTTTCTTTTTTTCAAAAAAAATTTCAAGTCTTTTTTTTCTTTTTCTTTGAATAATCTTAATTTTTTTTCTTTCAAAAAAAACAATCTTTATTTATTTTTTTAAAACTGATCATTTATTTACATTTGTAAACAATTTTTTACTCCTTTTTTTAGTACCAAAAGTACCAGCTTAGGGCTCCTGCAGCCATGTACAAACACATCATAGTTACATAGTTAGTCAGGTTGAAAAAAGACACAAGTGCATAGAGTTCAACCTCATAGAACTCGATCATAGAGAACCTGCGTGTGCTTGGGCTCCCCTGGGATAAGCACCAATTATATCTGCATAGGATGCTCATCTTCTTCCCCTCCTCTCTGCTTTCACTTAAAGGACAAGATCACGTTTGTGTGTATTTTTTATTTGAAAAAATATGTCCTTTAAACACAAATGTTTGTGCTGAGCGTCTATGTGCGGTCTTTTGTACAGGGAGATTGAAAGGGCAAAGGGTGGTCAGATTGTGCATTAACTTCTGACTGCCTTCTGAGATCTGTAATCAAATTTAGAACATCTTGGACATTGAATATGGAGCAAAACAATGTCCATCCTCACGGATAGGGAGGCATCGAACTTCATTTTTCTGGAGATGGTTGTAACTCATTGAAAGCACTTCAGTAAACTAGACTCATAGTGCTTTTAGTTTTGTAAAGAAAACTAAGTTTTACTAAACAAATGAAAATGTTACAGCTTCTACAAATCATGAAGTTCCATCACATGCAATGATATGCTTCCTGACCAGTGTAGCATTGTTGTTGCACTCTTTGCACAGAGCCATGTTTTCTGTCTTTTTATCCAGCTTAAGATGGTTTAAAGTTCTTGGATATGGTAGTCACCGTACAAGATAATCAGACTAATTGAGTATTAGCAGTGTCTGTGACCTGGCACCAGCATCTTGGCAGCACAGAGGTGAAGACATATGTTTATACAGCTAAGGAGTGACAAGTCTGTCAGGTTCCTTGTCTCTGTAACAATGTAATGCGTTCCATACCTATTGCTCCTCTGATTTTGGGCATGGTCCTGATTTTCTTTTGAAGCTCCTGAATTCTTTTATATTCTGTATTGTCACTATGTCTTTTGTATTGTCTATCATAGTTCTACCATAGTCCTAAATGCAGAATATTTTTTATTTATCTTTTGCATTATTGTATCTGTCCACTCAACACATTGCATATCCACCTTGATTCCTCCACAATATAAAATACATCCAAAGGGAGAGAGGGAGCCCCTCATAATGGCCCAGCAGGTATTCAGACCTGCTTCCCGCTCCTGACCATTCACAAAATGTATCCCAGGACTGTTAGTTTTGTGAGTGGCCTGCATAAGAGGGAGGAGGAGACCCGACCATGGAGCTAGGGTCTATGAAACCTGTAGTGGTTACATTCCAGGGGGCTGAAATTATGGTGGGAGCTGTATGTCCCCCACCATGTAAACAAGAAGATTTGCAAATGTGAAAGGAAGCCAGCACGATGGGGGTGGCTTTTAAGGGAACGGAATGGATAACTATTGATCTTTGCTAATTTTATTTGTGCCTAGGTTGGTATTTAAAGTCCAATTCCACATAAAAGTTTTTATTTCTTTGAAGAAATTTAGAGCTTCTGTCTCCCTCTCAGAGAGATTTCCACTCACTTCCTGTTTAATTGCCATCTGTGTCCCTGTTGGAGAGATTTCCCCTTACAGGAAGTGATAGAAAAAAACTCTCCAATTGCATCCCACACATAAACAAAAACACCTTTATATCTGAGTTAGGGTTAGAACTTCTGCAATATCTTTATTGCTGTCCTTTCCTACTGACCCGAAAAAGAGCGCACCCCACATATTTTGTATGGGGGTCACAGGGACAGGAAGTGTGAGAAGATCTCCCCAGTGGGATCACAAACAACCTGTTATTGCAGCATCACTGCCAATCTGGAAGATGGGTCCAAAGAGTGTGCAGTTTAATAAAAAAGGAAACTCAAGTTGTCTTGAAAGCCTGAAGGCCAGCCTGCTCAGTTAGCTAGTAAAAGTATCAATTTAACTGTTTTCTTTCTCCGGTTTTGTCTGTACAAGAGCAAAAGAACACAATGTTAGGTATAAACTGGATATATTTTACATTTCACAAGACCTGCCCCAGTTGCCTCTAATAATTTACTCTTGTGGGGTAGTGAACCAAATAAGGAATTTGCAAGTTCATCACCTAACGTTTCAAAACCTTTAGAAATCCAAGTTAAAATTTGAAAGTAGTAAATGAGAGGGTGGCAGATCGGATTACATACTGCTGGAGTCACCGAAAACCAGGAGGCAAAGTCCAAATTAAAAAAGGTATCAGTGGCAAGGTAAAGTAAGATTGATGTGCAATTGATGAAAAAAAAAACTTCACTTGCTTAACAAGACAGCCTGAAATGTTCCTTCACATGTCGAGCTGAAGAGAAATCTGAGCAATGAAATCCCCGTTTAATCCAGATTTAGTTTTGTGTGGGGATTGGGCAGGAAATGAGCAAAATGCTTATGGGGTATCGTAGAATTCAGTGATATTAAATATGTCTTTATTTTATGTGTATAAGTGATACTTTCAAATAGAATACATTTTAAGATATTATTTTATGCATGTTTTTATTATTAGACGCCATAACTGCACTGTTACTGACTGTAATCATATGCATGCTCTTTTACATGATTGAATCTATTAGTGTTTATTTTTATCTATCTATCTATCTATCTATCTATCTATCTATCTATCTATCTATCTATCTATCTATCTATCTATCTATCTATCTATCTATCTATCTATCATATGTATAAATATATATTCAGCTGGGTAAACCACACGTACAGTGTATATAGAGCATGACCGAGTGATTGAATTAGGGAGACTCTGTCCACCATTGATCACTCCCAAAATAACAATGGTTGTGCACCATCACCCTATATCAGTGGTGGGCAACTCCGGCAGCCCTCCAGCTGTTGTGGAACTACAAGTCCCACGAGTCATTGCAAGACTGACAGTTACAGGCATGACTCCTAGAGAAAGAGGCATTAGACACACTGATCTTTGTTTTTTACATATATACCATTATTTCTGCTGCATTAAATTGTATCATTTTCTACCAATGTTTATTGCTCGGCACAAATGTTTTTCATCAAATAGATCAGCTACATAAAGTGTTCATATATAATTATTCATATAAATGGTTTTATTACAATCTTTGCAAAAGGTTGCTATTTCATTTTCAAAAACCAAACAATGTACGTGTAGTAACATGATTAAAAAATAACAACACACACAGTTCAGTATTATGGTGTCAGAGAGGCAATTTACTGAATACTTTCTTGGAATGGAGTTCATTTGATTGTAATTTATTTCTTATAATCAGGTTTAGGACAGTTGGATGATGTTAAAGGAGAATTATGAGGTGAGTGCTTTTCACTCACCTCATAGTTCTAGCCGACCAGAGAGCCGTGACAGGGGAGTGACTGGATTCTCCCCTCTCCTCTCTGATCCTCCAGCACTGACTGGCGGAATGGACGGGGGAGGGGGCGGGTAGAGCTGGCTCTGCTTCTAGATAGGCAGAGCCAGCTGTCACTCACGCAGCTGGGCGGATCCAGACAATATTGTCGGGATCCATTTCAGCTGCGGCATCTCAGTATATCGCGAGCTGCAGCTCGCAGTATACTGAGCTTTGGGTATCGGGAGGACCCTAGTTTGTGGGGAAAAGCCCTAACCCCATAGTTCTCCTTTAAGTGTCTTAAAGTAGAATTTAAACCCAAACTTTTTTTTTTTTTTTTCATTTGTGACACAGTGGGGAATGGTTTGGTCAGCTTTGTATTGCTGTCTCCGTGTTGGGGAGATTCAAAGCTCTCTATTTGTCATAGTGATCATTGTCATCAGTACACAACTTAAATGCATTTTGCACAAAATTACACATCAGAAAGTGATGGGAGATCCAGTATTATACAGTTATCATTGACCAAGGGATATCTTCCAATGGACGGCAGGCACATTGCCACATGCCGCTCTGCCTGCTGCTCCCGCACATGACCCATATAGATCCCGCCTGAGGCAACAGCGTCAGACTTCCTCATTATATGGACAGCCCTGCTTATCTCTACTTATCTTTATGGAGACCCAGACAAAGATATAGATGTCATGTTATCTAACAAACAAACTTAAAGCTGAACTCCAAGCAGATATAAAAGGCACACATTAATGCTTCTCTGTGATCATGAATACACCATTAAATCCAGTTTTTCTTAAATGCAAGCAGTGTAAGTACCTTAATTTGAATTGGCAACAGGCCTATTGCAGTCTACTGCACAGCGTGTACATGAGAGCCCAGAGAGGGGAGGGAGACGTCTTATGTGGCCAATCAGATCAGTGCAAGGAGCCTGCTGATAGGAGTTAAAGGCTAAGTTTACCTTTTGCAAAAATTAAAGAAAAGCATATTTTTTAAAAATATTATTAAATATGCATTTCTTTTATTTTTGCAAAAGGTAAACTTATGCTTTAAGAGTAGAGTGACAAAGAAAAAAAAAACTCCTCATTGTGCTGGTTCTCTTTTCACTGTCCAATCACAGGGTGGGGAGGGGACTGGTAGGTAAAAGTAAAACTGCAGCAGAGAAGGTTTAAGTTCCCTCTCTTGCTAGGGTGCATTGTGTGGCAGAGCTATGTAAATCTTAAGACTAGATGGGCAGGAATGCAAATACTTTGACACACAAAACAGCTTTCATGTATGCATTTGATCTTTGTATTTAGCTGCTTCCCTGTATTAAGCCTTAAACACTTCAGTATTGCCTGGGCACATCAGTTAACCCCATACAGTACCCAGCATGATCACTTCTTCGATGAAGCTGCACAAAACAGATCTTAATGTTATTTGAGCTTGGGTGTAGCTCCTCTACCATTTTGTGGCTGGAACATTCTGCCCCTTTGGTTGCTCTTCTTCTGGCCAAATTTACTTCTGCCCACTTACAACTGAACAGGGTCATCTTCATTTATTTCTAGGGCAAGTGGATTTTGTTGTTTGGCCCAGCACAATGCCTCTAAAGCTAACCAAAAATAACCTTCATACCAGGATATTAAAAAAGTGGTTACAAAACTGGATCTTCAGCCAAAACCTTTTTCTAAATTTAGGTAGAATGGTGAAAGATTACAATTTTTTGTGTGTGTGTAGGTCTCTATTGGGGGAACGCAAGGAGACTCTGTACGGGCTACTGAACCGAAGGGGTCCTGGGGCCGAAGCTACGGCTAGATCCTTCTGCAGCTTAGTGAATAGACCCTTCTGTCTATGCGATCCCTTGCTTTCCGGGTACGGAACAGTACAATGAGCACACGGGCTGGTGGAAACAAGCCCTCATACTCACTCTTGATCATTGTCAGAGAGAAAGTGAGGGTCAACCTAAAATGTTTGCGTTGTCACTGCAACTGGAGGAGAAAGCTGGAGAAACATCTCCCTATGTTGCAGTGACAGCTGTAAAAGGTCACATTTCCACTTATTTCAGGCAGCTTTTCTCTCACTTTTGTGTCTATGGGACAGGAAATGAGGGTAAATTTCCCCAACATTGATACAGCCAGCAATAACCCTTACCGGAGATAGATTTTCATCACTGGATCCCGTAGGCAAACAACACTTTACTGAGATTACATCTGTTCCACAAAATATTTTTTGCGTTACTAGTCCTGGCTAGACTCAGTATATTGTGACTGTAAGCTAATAAGTGATAACTGTACTTCTAATAAAGACATGTCTATAATCATGAAAAGGACAAGGTGCCTTCTTGCCTCTGCCACCTATAGGCACAGACCTGCTGAGCCCAAGAGTAAATCTGAAGCTTTCACTTGCGCTCCAAACATGTTATCGTGATCACGTTTAGTTTATTAATTTGTATTGAGATTGTAGTCCATCCCGGGAGCAAGCTTGGAGCGGTGACTACTTTAACACACACTACTTTAACACACACAGGGACCATGGGGAACAAAAGTAGCCACCCTCCAGAAGGAAGGACAGTGTCAGCATGAATTCAGAGATGATTTGAGGATCTACAGCTGAGTAATAGACAAATGAGATACATTTTTGTTAATAGTTAAGGGACTTGAATGCATTTTTAAGATTTAACTCCTAGATTTAGTGTTACTTTAAGTGCCTATCACTGGCACCAATAGGTATACAGCCTCTGGGACCCAAACTACTCCCTCCGCTAACATCATCCCTTTTAGGTTTATTGGTCCTAACCTGACCTAGAACATTGTGGTGGGTATATAATGGGTATATAGGCTTTTATGACATGTTCCTTCTGATGGGGAAAAATGTGTGGCTGATAACTGTACATGGAAAAGCCACCTCTTTTCTCTAATGTCTATAGGCACATGTCTACTTTGCCTACTGGTAAATCTGGCTCTGACTAGAAGGATAAACTAGGCATGGGGGCCATTTATACTGTCACCACCAGCTTCAGAGATGGCAATAGCTAGTCAGATGGTTTAGGTGGGTACTATTTGGCAGCACCCAGTAATACAGGGGCTCAATGGCTGCACATTCATAGCTGCTGATCTGCAGTAGAGAGATAGCACTTGATCGATGTATATTAAAATAAAGCGTGATATTCTGGTATTGGGTGACCAAAGCCACAGAACACCAAAATCCAGCCCTGATTCAGTGATTTATATCTCTTCTGTCACACAAATGTGCAGTTGAGGGGGGTGCAAAATGCTGAATTCAGTATTTCTATAAGATATGCTATGTGATCAGGTGATCCCTATTAATTAGAGATTCTCTATTAACAAAGTGTTCTATTTAAAGTCAGCTACCCGACCTCACCCTAAGACTTAATTATTCAAATCTCTAATCACTAATTTACAAAATGACACCCAGAGAATCATTAGGCTATGTTTTTGAATCAGTGGAGACTAACTGGCAATTCAGCAGAAGAATATAGTTAGCCTGAAACTGCTTAATGATTGCTGAATGAGCCGTCTATTTAGTCATCCTTCTGTTAATTAGTGATCGGGTTGTCATTTTATGTCCGAGATTTCGATATAAAGTGTCTTACATGAATTCAACAGGTAATAAAACCACTAGGGCCCATTCTCACTATGCATTGCGCTAAAGCATGTGTGTTAATACAATGCATTATTGTGCATTTAGGAGCACTGCGTTACGACAATGCACAAAAAAACCGACCTGACACTTTTTTAATGTGGAGTATCATACCCTATGCCCCTATGGCATGTGAGCTGTAGTGCTCTGCAATCCTGTAATAGTGCTTTGGGGTGCCATTCAGAATGAATGGCACTGCAATCCGGTTCATGCCTTAATGTGCATTTAGGCTATGCATATGTGTGAATGGGTTACAATCAGCTTATTAGAACACCATCAGCTCAACACTATACTCCAGTCAAATATAGAAATATTGCATTTAACCTCCCTCAAGGGACCTGCTAAACTTCTTTATTTTGAAATCTGGTTTACATTCTGGGCTGCTTTTTATAATGAATATACTGTATATTGCTGACATTTTGCTTTCTTTCTTAATGAATCTTATTGTAAAAAATACAGCTCAGATTTTTTCAGGTACCTAGCACTGTTCTACGTAATGTTTAGGGAGGCAACACAGCACAAAACCATGTGACCAAAACCACCAAGAAAAGACTGCCTAATCTGGCTGCATTAAAATATGTTAAATAGGCTGTAAGAAAACTTTTATTTTGGGTACTAACACTGTACCACAGAAAGTTTAAGGCAGAATGGGGCCTTAAGAAAGGTAGCATCTTGGGCCCCACCATATCTTTGAATTACATTGATAAGAATTGTAGTAGACACAGGTTTGCACTGTCTGTACTGGCATGGCCCTATCAGACACCAACTGCTTGCAAGTGCATTCCTACTTGTAAAGTGCCAGGCAGGTGCACACCTTTAACGAGTTGTGGCATCCCCTGGTTTACTATAGGAAAGTAGAGACAAGACGTTTTGTGGCTCAAAGATGGCCACTTCTTCAGGAGAGTGTGATGAGACACTTTAAGCAGAGTGGTAGCGTCTCCCGGCGTGTGGTTACACGCCAGGAGACTGTGGAGACTAGTGATAGTTATGTGTGTGTTTCAAGGAATAAAAGTCTTAATTGAAAAAACACGATCATTTCATCTCTTCCACCTGGGCGCCTCTGCAGTCTTGCACCTTTGTTTTTTGGGGGCATTCTTGTCTCATCTCTCTAGTACTAGAGACTCTATAGTCTCTAGTCCCTCTAGCTGCCGAGCTCTGGATCATCCGAACTCCACCCGGAGGAGCATTGAGAGCGACCATCCTGCGCGGGGACAGAAATATTCCCTGCACGCCTTTTTGCACCTTAAAGGGGTTCTAAACCCTCTGTTTTTTTGCCTATATCTACTGCTAGCAAGCTATAGGCAAGAAGTTTAAAAAAAAACAAAAAACGCTTTAACTAGGTTTAAACTTACCTCGTTATCGCTGCACGATCCCACGCCGAGAATCAGGAACTGCTCGTACGGCTGCAAAGGATCTTGGGGCTGGCGCATTCACATTTCCGATTCTCGGCCGGGAGACGAGCAGAGACGCAAGGTAAGTCTATGGACCCGTGCACCCGCATGAAGACACCGCTGGATCGGAGAGCCACCGCACCGCTGGAGGGACAGATGAAAACATCAGGAAAGAAGAAGAAGATCGGAATAAGAGACATCATTTAAGGTAAGTGCTGACATTAACATTGGGGGGAGGGAATTTTTTTTGACTTTAATGTCACTTTAAGTTGCCGATATTTCCAAGGGGATTTCTCGCAACCAATCTATGTGAGTATCACACTCTTTCTTCTACATTTATAAAACGTATGTATAGCGTTGCACTATAAAATACTACACTCATTCGGATCTTTCCTGGGACTTTTTGTCCTCAATTTTGTTGCTTCTACTGTTTGGCGTTGTCTCTCTTCCTACTATAGGAAAATGAAGTTTGTATGAAAAGCCCTGTATGGGTTCCCCCATTTACTCTTATCTATTACACCAAAAATCATACCTCGGATGCAGCACATTTCTACTTTACAGTGCCATCCTCTCCAATACATGGAGTTTGAGATGAAAGGCCCTTCCGTGCCAATTACTGTGTTGGGTTGTGGAACTTATGCAGGTCATAAGTCCCACAACATTGGGCTGTAACCAAAAATGTAGGACAGTTGGGAATGAGGGACCATTGATGAAGAAGGGGCCGATGATTGAAGAAATGGAGAGCCCACCCATTAGATATTTGCCCCGGGCTCTGACCACAATACAATTATCCCGTTTGCTAACCCAATGGGGATCCTGACAACTGGTTATACTGGTTAAATACTGTATATACAAAGGCCACGAGGGAGCTGCAAAGCACACAAGTCAACATATGCATTACATCAGTACTCAGATTTATCATTTATGTCACTCTGTGCTTGACCGAACTCTGCATGAATCTAGAACGTTGCATGGATAGTGTAATAATAAATTGAAGTGCAGTTTTTTTTAAATATGGAGATGTGCTGACAACATATTTGATTTGTGTCTCCTATGACGGCAGTCGGTTGCAAAAGCACTCTATCTGAACAGAGTCAGATCTGGTAAGGTGTGTAGTCAGGGTATGCTGATAGTGTGGACTTGTCAGTTCCGGCAAACACCATTAGGGGTGGCATATTATAAATAGGCTAGTCCAGGATTCTTTTGGCTGTTCAGGCTCATACAATTCTAATTTAGAGTGTATCTAATGCCAAACCCTCCTTTTTTTTTTTATAGATTTGGATAGCGTAACGAAGGGTTAGAATATCTGTTATGTCTTTTATCCTGGTGATCGTTGTCACCAGGACTGAAAGTGATGGGAGATCCCAAATTATTATTTTTTCAAATTTTTTATTTATCAAATTCACCAATTAACAAGCAGGGTAAAAATCGACCGAGCCGCTCGGCAATGATCGGGAGCTGTACGGTCTATTGTGAATAGCCCGTACAGCATCCCCTCGGTTCTACTGAACCGATGGGGTCCTGGGGCCGAGGCTAGCCGAAGGATCGGCCAGATCCTTCGGCAGCTTCGTGAATAGACCACAAAGTCTCCAGGGGCACATGTACCATACATTTACATTGAATAGCCAGCATTCAAACAAAAACACAACATTAAACATCTAGCACCCCCAGAAAAACACTAGTAACTGCAAAACCTGTGCTGTCATTAGGGAACCATTTTCCTTTTTTAAAGATCTTATAATTACAAGAAAACAAAAAAGGGCAAAAGAGGGGGAAGTACGCTAAAGGTAGGGGGACGACGACCAGAAGAAGGAGCAAAAGAACAGAAAAGGAATAGGTTTAGGACAGAAAAGGAAAGGAACCCTCGTCTAGGGACCGGTGACATCTCCTCTGCTACACCCCTTCAGAGCAGTGCCCTGTAATCAGAAGATTCAGCAAATATATACCAGTAAAACCATGTTCGGTCGCTCAAAGATGCAGTCAGATGTTCCATCTCCCTAATCCTGGATACCCTGTTTAACCAGTGAGTTATCGTTGGGGGAGCAGGTTGCTTCCATACACTAGGGATACAGGTTCTAGCTGCACTCAGCAAGTGCCTCAGAAGTGATTTCTTGTACCTCTTTCCGGACATTGAAGTTAAGTTCATAAGGAGGGCCGCAGAGTTATCCGTTAAGGAGAAGCTAGTCAATTGGTGGACAACCCCCAGAACCCGGATCCAGAAGGAACGAATTTGGGGACACTCCCAAAAGATATGCAATAAGGTGCCCGTGTGGCTCTGACATCGCCAACAGCGATCGGACTGTTGTGGGTAGAATTTTGAAAGGACAGAGGGCATCCTATACCAGCGGGTCATGATCTTATAAGTTGTCTACCGATATCCATTACATATTGATGCTTTATGAACAAAGAGATCCAAAATGTTAAAGTTGTCACAGAATCAGGAGGTGAACAGGAATCTCCCAATGGTGACACCTTTTTCAGTAACAATAGTTTATTTAGTGTTGTGTCTCCTGGACAGGAAGTGAAAAGTAATTGTGAAAATGGGACAGCAAAAAAAAACTTGCATGCTTAAATGTTGGGTGGTACAATTTATACAACTGTTTTTTCCCCAGTCTGGCCTAGCAGTCCTGTGTTCATTTGGTTTCCAAGGTAAGCGTTAATCGTAGCTCAGAATTCCATATAGAAAGGGTTAACTGCTGTGTAGCCGCTGTAGTCGGCAGCATTTAATCTCATTCATTTGAATGGAGCTGTGTGGCACTCCAGCACAGAGTAGGGGCTTAGCCGCATACTGAATAGAAGCCTTAGTGTGTATTCTGGCAGCCGCCTTGCCGCTGCAAACTAACTGCATTTGGTGACGTAATTCATTCCTTGTTTTTATATCCCAGCGCAATTTGTTTCACATTGTAAGGGGGGAAAAAAGGAGATTTTTAAGGACAGACTGCTGGTCTGCAATCTTCTAGAAGGAAGGCAGATTGGCCCGACGTCCGTTCACGTCTGAATGAGTTGTATAAAGCATAAATCACTCATTAAGAGAGAATGTGCTCAGCAGAAACTCAGTGTGAATTAATAATTTGTGTGATTTAAATTTGGGCTGTGTACGCTGCAGAATTTGTGCCGGCAGAAATAGAACATGTGACAGGGGTCATATTATTTTCGGCATTTGCTGCCAGCTGCCCCTGATGGCAAGTGACGGTCGCGGCTTTTCAAAACCTGGCCCTGGAAAAGTTCAACCCTGAAACTGTCCAGGGTTTGACCAAATTCAATTCTGATTTCTAGAATCCTGTCCCTGTGTAACCCTTTTCATTTTCTTTCTGGACTTTTTTTAAAGAAGACCTCCAGGCAGGATAAAACTTAAAGGAGAACTATGGGGTTAGGGCTTTTCCCCATAGTTCTCCTTAGGGTAAAGGGAGGACACAAACTAGTGTCCTCCCGTCACCCTAAGCTCAGTATACCGCAAGCTGTATACTGAGACACCGCAGTATACCGCGAGCTACAGCTTGCAGTATACTAAGACGCCGCAGCTGAAGCGAATCCTGACAATTATGTCTGGATCCGCCCAGCTGCGTGAGTGACAGCTGGCTCTGCCTATCTAGACGCAGAGCCAGCTGTACCCGTCCGTTTCGCCAGTCAGCGCTGGAGGATCGGGGCGGGGAGGGGGTATCCAATCCCTCCCTGTCACGGCAGAGAGCCGTGACAGGATCGAGAAGTGAGCGAACGCCGGTATGTGTTCGCTCACTTCCCGATCTACTGAGCCGACCTGTGACAGTCTCATTATCACAGGTCGGCTAGAACTATGAGGTGAGTGAAAAGCACTCACCTCATAGTTCTCCTTTAACCCTTGCAGTGGGGCTACCCCCACACTGCAAAGCATTAGGTGTTGGTTTTCGTCTAGGGTCTAAAATAACAAAGATATACTCACCTGAACCTCGGTCACACCTAGGTGTTAGACTGGTCCCCATAGCGTCCGGCTGCGGCGGTCTAATGACCTGTCTAGACTGCGGTCTAGGGTCTATAATAACAAAGAAATACTCAGCTGAACCTCGGTCCCACCTGGCTGCTAGACCAGTCTCCGGAGCCTCTCTCCCCCTCCTCTCCAGTAGTCTAATGACCCATGAGTCACTTCTAATACAGTGTATTAGGCCCTCTTCACACCAGGGCGTTTCATTGCAAGTTTTTTTCTGCGCTGAAACGCATGCAAACTGTATGCTTGTCCTGAACTCTCCTGTCTACTGTAAATTGTTCCTTACTGTTCAGAAGTAGGCTTAGAGTGTTACTGTATATGCAATTTACAGTGGACAGTTTATTGGATAAACGCTCTCTTAAAGGAACAGTTGTTTCCTTGATACCTTGATTCATCTGCTACAAAGGAAGCACCTGCTACATTTTGGTGTAGTCGGCAGGATGACAGAACAAACCTGTTCTGTACGATGGGTGCATCTGAGTTAGCAACCTTGTTATCCTTGATACCTCTGCTATAAATTAGGCACCCAACACATCCTTCTAATACTAGCACCTGTAATTTGTTAAAATAAAAAAAGAAAAAGAGCAGAACCCCCCTGCTGTGGCACCCTTAGGAACCTTTACTCACTGTTAGTACTGCTGGTCATTATGCTTATCGCCTCTTCCGCTTTTGCATAGCTCCTATATTTTGACTATATCTGATGGTCCTTACCTGTTCTTCCTGTTAGAATACACATTATTGTATTTATAGCAATAACTCCTGCAGTATACAATTTCGGTCACCAGATGGCAGTGTTTATAAGTTCTGTTATATATCTATGGTATACTCTGTTGTATTGAGTAAGGTAGAGAATAAAGCTGTGGCTTCCTTCCTGTTTTCAAGCCACGTGCAGCATGCATATCTGACTGTGTGCTTGTGTTTCTCTGTGACACAATAGTTCCAAAACTTCCACCATTCCCCATGTGACAGCACCTAGGCCTGGTGATTGGCCAGGCAGGCACTGAGCATTGCCTTTTGGCAGTGCACGTGTACCCCACACTTAGACTGGGTTCACACCTAGGGGCACCGTTTATGCGCGTTGTGCGCATACATGGAGACACGCCTTTTGATTGGCATCTCATAGACCATTGTGGGCAATGGAAGAACGCGTGTATAAATGCGCAAAAACGCTCACAAAAAGGTACAAAATGTTTCTGTTGCGCGTTTTTGGGCATTTCCAATGAAGTCTATTGGGCTTTCAACTGCCCAAAGAAGCTCCTGTACCTTTTCAGGCGTTTGAAATTTTTCTGCTCAGGTGTGAACCAGGGCCATTGAAAATCATGGGATTTCTTGTGTTGGACAGTTAAAAGCACTTTTCGAACTGCTCAAAAACTCCTAGGTGTGAACCAGGGCTTAGAAGTGCTGGGATTTTCCGTTTGGTGGCAACAGGGACTGTGGCCACAGGCAGCAGTGCTAATTGTAATTTAACTTATTGGAAGGTTCTTAAAGCACAGTGGGGATATATTTGAATAAAACCATCGTTACAAAGAAAAAACAAGAACTACAGCAAAACCTTTCATTTTATTTGTTTTGGCTAGCATGGGGAAAGGTATGGTAAACTTTCCCTTACTTCCTGTCATTGTACTGTGACAGGAAGTGAGCTAAAATGTCACTGGGGGGGACACAGACAGGCAAAAAAAAAATACATTTACCTTAATTTCCTTTCCTACAGCCATGGAAAGAAAGATATCTCCACAAGGATAGCAGGATGTCTCAGCTTGATCAGGTTAATGCTGCAATCCTTTCTCTATCAGGGCGGACTGATGCTATGTGACAAAACACTTGTTCCTTTTAATCCTGGTAAAAAGAATAGTTGGTTCCTGCTCACAGACATTTGTAACAAGTTGGAAAGTCTTTTGTGTGGGATTCTGACTCCTTCGGACAGCTGTAAACTCTCACTATAACCCCCCAGGGAATCACTCTAAAACCAAACCTCATCCAGTTCTGACAAACAGTACATGAATTGGAGCATTACTTGCAAGGAACCAATCCATGTACGCCCAAGGCATAAGCCTCACTTGCCTTACCTAAGACAGATCTCATCTCCATAATAAACGTTTGAGTTCTCTTGCAGTTTGTTCACACACACACAAGGCTCCATGTCCTCTTTGTCATTCCAAACAACATTTTGCATAATCACAAACCTTTATTGTTATGAAAATATCCTTCCTGATTTCTAAAGGGAATAGGAATGGAGTTCCCCCCTAGTCCTAATTCTGGTTTCAGAAGGGTTCCATGGCTCTATGAAGATTGGACCAATAAAAGGTTGCTAATGATTATTAGATTTGTTGTATTACTTATAAAGTATTTGCTGGGAAAAGAAACTCTGTGTAAATTGATCACAACGTCCCCACAATTAGAATTCTCCGGAACAGTTATGATTATTTAGTGTGTAAAATCCCCACATTATAACGAGGTCAGATTCCCATAGTGTTCTATGTCTTATGGGCAGAGCAGGAAATAAGGTTAATATAAGGACAGGTTCAGGAAGTTGCATGTGGGAACATTAAGTCCTTGTTTATTTTGGATTGCAGAGGTGCTGCATAGTACGTTGTGGTGCGCTTTGGTAGGTAGACAATTCATTTAAATGGGATGCCTACTACAGCTAAATCACACTGAAAGAAGCTTGAGCACTTTTTTGAAAACATTGCATGGTAATAGATACAATGCACATTTGATGGCAAGGTGCCTTGGAGTGCCAATAAAGAAGAACTCTGGGTCTTTTTTTTTAATTGACTCTTGCAGTGATGCTTCCCCCTCACTTCAATGGTTCACTGTTTTAGTCTAGGGCTGACAATAACAAAGTTATACACACCTGATCCCCGGAGCCAGCTTGCTCTTAGACCAGTCCCTGGAGCATCTCTCCCCTCCATTGTAGCGTTCTAAGATTCCATAAGTCATCACATTCTAAACACTGTGTATAGGGCGTGAGGATGTTGAGGGACATTCCATTGCTGCAGCGGAACAGGAGACAGACATCCAGGTCTACCTTTACTGACCTGAGCAGATGGGGGTGGATTCATACAGGTGCACATCTGTTTACACCCAGCAACCTTAAGGATTAAATGGATCCTTTTTTCCTCCACCTCAAGATGGAGGAAAAATCGGAAGGAACGTGGATGTCACATATATGACATCGATCTCTGTTCTGATCCAACTTAGCAAGGGATCTATCTAGGATACCCTATTGAGACCGAACGGGCAGTGCCCCCTGGGAAAGGGGCCTTTAGATAAAAAAAAATGGTGGCAGTTGTTATGTTAAATAAATGTCTTCCAGTTAGGGTTTAATTGCAGGGCCGGTTCACACTATAGCGTTGTGCTATAGACACGGATACCTTCCTTTAAGCAAAATGCTATAGCATGAACCAACTCTTAAAGTGATATTAAAGTCAAAATGTTTTTAAGCTATTTCAAATGCTGATGAAATCACTTACAATGGATGCTGCTCCTTGATAGTTCTAGTTTTCTGTAGAATCACCTGAGCACTGGCCCTCATATCCTGTTTTAGGGTGGCTCTCCCTTGCAGGGTCCTATGGAGCCACCCTTGTGAGTGCTAGTAAGGTGTGTGTGTCTCCACCAACATACAAGCACAGCAAGGCAAGACACACGACTCTTCCCTTCCCCAATCAAGTAAACTGGCAGTTTTTGGAAACTGCTCGCTCCCTTGTGATCTTGTAATGGACAGGAGGTTCAGGGAATCCGAGCTGAGAGAGTTAGAGTCAGCTGTTTGGAAACATGGTAACTGTATGTGTAAAGAAATACTTTCCTGGGCAATGTATATTTGTTTGAACTGGAATCATTATTGAAAAACGTTTGAGAGTTTAATACTAATGTAATTAATTTTCTAATGAATACATAACATACATAATATAATGTTTGTTAATGATTTTGAATTATTTTGGTCAAATAAGATCTTGTATTCTTTGCCTGTACACTGCGTACATGTAGCTATTTTAATGTTCATAGGACTATTACTTTCATCACTTACCATATTAGTTTAATTAGTTGGAATGAACAGGTCAATGAAGTACTCTAAATAATTAGTCCTATGGCGACGTATATGACAGCAATTTGTGTCTCATTTCCGTAGGTTATATCAATCTATTGATATTAATTATCCACACTCAGGAGTGTAACATTGTCTGCTCCAGTCATTATAGACAGGGAACTTTTGACCTGATAATCTTGTGCTATAAAAGATTTTGTAACTCATTTCTGGTCTACTGCTCAATCAGCGTTCTCATTTCCAGCCCAGCACTGAAGCACTATTGTTTAGCAATAACTGTTGTCTAGCAGTCCACTCCGAGTGATTTCAAGTGAAAACTGATTTGTTATTTTAGGACACATTCCTTCACAAGGAAAAGAAGACAGTGTAGCAAAGGCATGCAGATACCACTCATAGCCAGTCAAAGTATTATGTGCATCAAACCAATTAAAACAAAATAAAACCATCCTCACGTCAATATGTTTCTGCTTGTAAAAATCAAAATTCTCTCTGAATAAGGTATATCTAAAACCAAAAACATTTATTTTTGGAACTGTAGGAAATATTTAAAGCCCCTGTTTTGGTTTTTGCCATCTATGTCCCATTGGGGAGATTTCGCTTAACTTTCTGTCCTGAGACACAACCGGAAGTGAAAGGAAATCTGTAAGGGCCCATGCACACCAATTGCGGTGTGGCCCAGAGCAGTAGCTGCTGGAACGCACAGCAAACACACACTAAACTTGCCCCTTCGTTCTGGGGCGGGAGGGGGCGTGGCGGTGCACAGAAGCCAATGGTGCTGCAGCCAGGCCCCCCGCCCGCAGTGCGATCGGACACGTGGCAAAACATTGCCTGCGTTCCGGTCCACTGCGAATGCAAAAAGAAATGCTGCATGCTCTATTTTTTTGCATTTGCAGTGGACCGTAACATAGGCAATGCTTTGCCATGCGTCCGATCGCACTTCGGGCGGGGGGCATGTCTGGGGTGCCATTGTCTTCAATGCACCACCACACCCCCTTCCGCCTCAGAACGAAGGAGGAAGTTTAGTGTGCGATTGCTGTGCGTTCCAACAGCTATTACTATGGAACACACTGCAATTGGTGTGACAGGGCCCTTAATTACAGGAAAATTATATCAATAAGGTCACTCTAACAATCAGGTTGGTGTAACATCCTTTTTGTGTACACAAATGGCTCACACTGTGTGTACTGATCATTCCTTGAAGCCAGCAGACGTTTAGGCCCCGTTCCCACCATCCTGTTCAGTGAACGCGTCCCAAATGCGGGAAAACCCACGTGCTTTGACGCGGGTTCACAGAACCTGTCAAAAACACCAAATGCACTTGTGGTGGCATTGCTAGTTAATGGCGCCCCAAATGCAGCTGGGCAAATGAGTGGTTATACCGTGCATTCGTGTGTGTTTGAAAACAACAAAGACAAATTGCAGAGTGCATGATGCAGATTCTGCAGATGATGCAGATGACGCCATGGTGTGAATGAGAGTGGGAATGATCAAAAAAGTGTGATTCAAATGACTGCACGACAGTATGGTATGGCATACTGTAAAGCTGGATACAAAGTGATCACATTTCAGCCGTATCCTGCTAAAACAGCCAAAACTTTGATCCATAGGAGGCCCCGGCTGTACAACAAAAGTTGAAGGAGCCTGGTTTAAAATTGTTGGCTAAACAGTGACTGCCGGCAGTCAGCTGAAGTCACTGTTGGGGTATTCTGTCAGGCGCGAGTGCTGGCTGTCAGAATACAATAGCTGGCAGACAAGATTCCTCCATACACAATGTTTAGCATGGATGGGGGAATTGAGTGATTTCTCTTGTTCATGAGCAATTTGAGTATGTATGGCCAGCTTAGGCTGACTTTAGAACTCCTTTAATAAAAATGTTTTGGCTGGAATTGAACTGTAAACAATTCCATGCAGATAATACTATGTTAATATGAGGAACAAGCGTTTGTTGTCATAGAAATCTTATAGCAACATCCACTAATAAATCAGCACAGGCTGCTGCTGTCCCAGGTGCTGTACAGGATCATAGATCATGCCTTCTTCTGGGGGAGCTTTTGGAGAACATTTAAAGGAGAACTATGAGGTGTGCTTTTCACTCACCTCATAGTTCTAGCCGACCTGTGACAATGAGACTGTCACAGGTCGGATTAGTAGATCGGGAAGTGAGCGAACACATACCGGCATTCGCTCACTTCTAGATCCTGTCACAGCTCTGTAGATTCCCCCCTCCCCGCTCCGATCCTCCAGCACTGATTGGCGGAACGGACGGGGAGGGGGCGGGTACAGCTGGCTCTGCCTCTAGATAGGCAGAGCCAGCTGTCACTCATGCAACTGGGCGTATCCAGACATAATTGTCGAGATCCGTACAGCTGCGGGGTCCCAGTATACCGCAAGCTGTAGCTCGCTGTATACTGAGCTTAGGGTGACGGGAGGACGCTAGTTTGTGTCCTCCCGTTACCCTTAGGAGAACTATGGGGAAAAGCCCTAACCCTATAGTTCTCCTTTAAGGAATTATTTACCCCAGCCCAGACATAATAATATTCATATCTGTACTAAACGGAAACATTGTATGTTCTTCTCATGTTTGTAGACATTGTTTAAATCTTTAGGAAGAACCCTGATGAGCGTGTCAGTAGACAACAGATCCTCTCCTAATCACAGCAGTATGGACCTGATGTCACCGTTGTGACATCCATGTCCGTACAGTGAAAGTGCTGGACCCCATGTCAGTCTATGGGGGATCTGATGTAAACGGACATGTCTCCATTTACATTAGATTACCCCTGGTCCGATCAATGATCCGTCTGTTTTACCAGACCTAGCCAGAGCCGGGGCTAACCGGGTGTTAACGGACCCTCTTCCGTTTACACATGGCTGCTCATAGACTTGCATAGAGCGTCCGATCGGGTCCAGCTGAAAAACTGACAGGTGGACCCGATCGGACCGCTCATGTGAAAGGGGCCTTACACCAGACACATGGAAAAATTCCCTTAAAGGGTTATTAAACCCTCAGGTGCTTTTGCATATATCTACGGCTAGCAAGCAGTAGATATATGCAAACAGTGTAAAAAAAATGCTTTATAAGCGGTTTAAACATACCTGTGTCTGCCCCGCGCACTCCAGTCAGAAAATGTGAAAATTCTCGTGCGGCAAAGCATCTTGGGGCGGGCGCATGCGCAGTTCACATTTTCGGCCAGAAGACGAGGAGAGACACAAGGTAAGTATATGCACGCGTGCACCCGCATGCAGACACCGTGGGACAGGAAGTGCCAGCAAGGACAGAGGAGTCAGCGCTGGATCAAAGACCCGCCGCAGCGGTGGAGAGAAGGCTGAAAAGGACAGGAAAGAAGAAGAAGATCGGATTAATAGACATTATTTAAGGTAAGTGCTTTAATTAACATTGGGGGGAGGGAAACAAATATTTGACTTTAATGTCACTTTAATGGAGTTGGAAAGTCCCAGCATACACTTTCCTGCTATAACATCAGCATTGTAATAGGAATACATACTAGAGTTGTTTTTTATAATACAATCAAAGCTTACCTGAAAAATCCCTTTTATGTAGTGAGTGCTGCCTTCCGTCTGCCCATCACTTTCATCAACTTCCTGGATTGCCAGTGTGCTTTGCACTCTTGCTGTGTGCAGTCTCACCAGGGTTGTGCGCGGCATCTCACCAGGGCTGTGTGTGACGTCCCACCAGGCTTGTACGGTTTCACCAGGGCTGTGCGGTCTCACCAGGGTTGTGTGCGGTCTCACCAGAGTATCGATTATTTTCCTCAAGTACTAGCCAATACCAGTAACCAATATATTTTTTTGTTTAGTGTCATTTGACAGATTTTCTAAAACAATACAGACTAATTGTGTTAGGATAGTGGCAGAGCACCAGGGCCCGGTTGCAGGGGTGTGTGCGGTCTCACTGGGGCTGTGTGCGGTCTCACCAGGGGTGTGTGCGGCATGTCACCAGGGCTGTGTGTGAGATCTCACCAGGGCTGTAGATCTCACCAGTGCTGTGCAGTCTCACCAGGGCTGTATGCGGTCTCATCAGGGCTGTGTGTGGCATTTCACTAGGGCTGTGCAGTCTCACCAGGTCTGTGTGTGACGTCTCACCAGGACTGTGTGCGGTCTCACCAGGGCTTTGCAGTCTCACCAGGGCTGTGCAGTCTCACCAGGACTTTGTGCACCATCTTACCAATGCTGTGCAGTGTATGGCCTTTCATCAGTGCTGTGCGGTGTTTACTAGGGCTGTGTGTGGTATCTCACCAGGGCTGTGCGTTCTCACCAGGGCTGTGTGCGGATCTTGCCAGGGCTGTGGGCAGCATCTCACCAGGGCTGTGTCAGGTCTCACAAGGGCTGTGTGTGATCTCGCCAGGGCTGTGTCAGGTCTCAACAGGGCTGTGTCCGGCAACTTAGGAGGTTGTGCAGGGTCTTACCGGTGGTGGCAGATGTGCGGATGGCGGTGTAAACAGCCGCCGCAAGTTCCCCACAAGGCTGCAGCAAGGTTCCCAGCAAGCGCGGGACCTTATGGCAGCTGAATGTATTTAAAAATGTAAAGCGCCGGTATCAGCACTTAGTATCAAGCTTAGACGCACTGATAATGGAATTGCATCCCTAAGGGGTTAGACAGAACTTATGGAGATTCAATATAGAAATACAGATTCTTTTTTAGTTTTTGACCATATACACATTTTAAGTTGTAGAATCATGTTGCCTTCAAATGCTGCAATGTCCGTAGAGTTGTTTTGAATCACCAGAAAAATCTGTAATAAGTACTTCCGGGATTTCCTTTGAAAAGGTTAACCTGGGACATAAAGCTGATTTGAGCTTATTATTTGATTGCATGTCGCCCTTCCCCCAGATACTTTTCTGAGTTCATTCATCTGCTAATCTCAAGTGTGAGGCCGTTTTTCTGGCTACTAAACATATTACACTCACATGGCACAGTGTCCTGAGCCGTGCTCACTCCGGTGATGGAATGCTTAGAGCTCGGTGGTTGTGTACCACTCTGTATCATATATACAGAATCCATGAAAAGTCTACACAGACCCTTCACTATAGCTGCAAAAAACAAAAAAAAGAAATGAGAAAAATGCCGGAATTCTAATTTATGTCATTTATCTTCTATGTAAACTTGCAGGCATAAAACAGAAGACATTTTTGTAGCTTTAAACTTACAAAATATATAGTTGGTCTTGAGAAATATGTGGTCTAAAAAGAATGTCATCATAATAAAGAGAGAACAAACATTGTCTGTATCCTGATAAATATTATAATAGTAACATATATATATATATATATATATATATATATATATGTGTATGTG